>NW_009942319.1:4045-66716 GCF_000696875.1 Nestor notabilis | reverse complement strand
TTCCTTACCACAAGATGTCATATCAAAAATAGACTGGAAATATTAGTGGAAGAGAAAGTGCTATTCCATACCAAATCATAGAGTAGGTTGGGTTGGAAGGGACTTAAAGATCATCCACTTCCAACCCCCTGCCCCGGGCAGGGACACCTTCCACTAGAGCAGGTTGCTCCAAGCCCCTGTGTCCAACCTGCCCTTGAACACTGCCAGGGATGGGGCAGCCACAGCTTCTCTGGGCACCCTGTGCCAGCGCCTCAGCACCCTCACAGGGAAGAACTTCTGTCTAATACCTGAACTAAATGTCCCCTCTGTCAGTTTAGAGCTACTCCCACTTGTCCTGTCTCTACCTGCCCTTGTAAAAAGTCCCTCTCCAGATTTCCTGTAGGTCCCTTTAGGTACTGGAATGCTGCTATAAGGCGTGCCCAGAGCCTTCTCTTCTCCAGGCTGAACAAGCCCAATCCTCTCAGCCTATCTTCATAGGTGAGGTGCTCCAGTCCTCTGATGATCCTGATGGATGATCCTCCCTCAAATGACGATTTTAGCATCATTTTTAGCACTGAAATTCCATAACCTGATAATTGCTGGAGAGAGGGAAAGCATATTAAGAAAGGAGCACTATACCTTTGCCCAAGAATCCACTTTTGGATTGGCAAGTAATATGCTTTTTAGATATATCAAGAATGTCCCTTAGTATTTTTACAGTGTATATAAACAACTGACAAGTAAATGCACATGTTGGAGTGTAAGAGCATTTTTATGCTCTTACAAAAAAAATCTGTAAATCCAGCTGCAAAGGTACCATTATGCTCACTGGCTTGCTGAGACAGCTTGAATTTATTTCTGGGTGTATTTTGTGAGAAGTGTTTTCTTGACAGATTTCTATACGTTGCATTTTGCTTTTCAAAAATGTAGCCTAGAACTCAAGTTAAAATCATTCCTTCTACAAAAGCAAACTAACAAAAAACCCTTGGAGCAACAGGTACACAAGATATAACTGATGGTAGTATTCAAAAGATGTATTTCCTTGTAATTTTTAAATATCAATGCATTTCAGATATATTTCTCACCTTTCTGTCATAAAATCAATGAAAAAGGAACACAAATCAATTTCAGCCTCAGAAAATAAGTTGTCAGGACTTCAGGAATTAGTTTATCATTATCTGCAGTGTATTTTAGAAAGAAGTGGAATGTTTGTGACCAACAGTTTTATATGCTTTTTAAAAAAAGGTACAATGTCATTCAGAATATCACATATAATTCAGCTGGTATTTTATAAAAGGCAATTTTAAAACATTTGGGCATTTTAGGATTTAGTGTAGCTTGTGTTTAATTCTTTAACTTTTTTTAGGTTTTGTATGACAAAAAAAAGACTTATAAAGTATGATACTACATAGTTATTAGTTACACTGCTATGGGATGTTAATATAATCTAATAATTGCTCTGAAGTTATTGCAACCTACTGAGTGTTTAGAACTTTTGTTAAATTGAACGTTTCTAAAAGTAAGAATTTAAGAACCCTGTTGTATTTTTAAAGTAAAATTGAAGACACTCCCCACTCCTGTTACCATTTGGTTAGCGTATACTTGCTCCATATTGGGTTCAAGAATTATATTCAGGACTGATAGAAGAATACTGCCTTGAGGAATCATTTAGAACATCATATTTCAATGGGACTATGCTCTGAGTTTCTGAAGGTCAAAGTGCAGTTTAGGGTGTTACAAACTGTATATCCTGAAATGCAGGTACAAAATACTTGTCACACCTGAAAATTGTGGCTTAATGTTAGTACTGGAAATTCAAGTGTAAGGTTGTGCCTATCCTCTTAAAGATTCTCACAAGAACATTCCTGGCTATTAAAAGCTGGCAGTTTGCACTGATCAATACCTGGACTGGTCTCTAGCATAGGTGATGGCCTGGGCCAGCCAAGCCCAGGCAGTCCCCAGGCATGGATGAGCAGTTAATAGCAGCCAGAGAACAGTCCCTGCCTCTCTCCATCCTTTGGAGAATAAAAGAGTTTGCACAGACAGGGGTTCCACAAGGTGAAGGACCTCAGTGGTGTCTTTAATTCACTATCATAGCCACACAAGAATCTTGAATCCTGGAAAGACGGTTTAAATGTTTTTATAATTATCTAATTCTTTTAAAGAAGAAACCTGAACCTTAGAAATCTCTAGACTCATCAAGAAACTAGATAGCACCTTTTAGAGATCAATGTCAATGTTAGCTACATAACTTCTTAAAGCTGATACCAGGCATGAACACCACCTCTGTGCTTGTGTGCATACGTGCACCATAGATTTCTGGCAGTGGTTTCTGATCAGTCATTACCATGTCAAGTGGTGAACCCCTTACATGTTATTGCTCTATAGGTGCAAAATGCAAATTCTTAACATCTTCGATTTCTTATTAAAGATGGGATTTAACAGAATTCTGTGTCATCTGCCATGCTGTCAACAATGAGATAACCAGGGAAAGACAACGCTGCAGCAGAAAAACTTCCACTGACTTCTTAAGTAAATTAGTCCCATAATAGCCAGAGGCAGCAAAGCCATCAGCCAATGATTAATTATGAAACTCTTTTGTGGAAGTGGGATTGCTGAAGGTGAGCTGGAAATGGACCAGAGGATAATTAGGATGTTCCTCTGCCCTTTGTAGCCAGAACTCTCTTTGTGCAAAACATTTGTGCAGCTCTACAGTCAGGAGAAATAGACTTTCTTAGAACAGTTAAAACAAGACTAAGAAATTGGAACTTTGCTTTTGAATGGACTGAAACCAGAAAAGATTGGGAAATTGTAGCTAAACTTAAGTCATTATTTAAAATTATTCAGGGTTGAAATGATCAGTTTCAAACAACTATAAAAATATTTATTTAGAAACAAGTTCGAAAGCTGAAGAAATGTTTCCCCTATCACTGCCAAGTAGTACTGAACACTTTGATGCAAGGATAATGTCTCCAGGAGGAAGTATCAGTAAATGCTCATGGGTAAAACACTCAGTCATGAGTATTCTGTTCTTGGCTTTTGTGTAGCCTCAGTTCATTTAATATTGCTGTTATTTTCAGTTATTCTGTAAAGTTAGATAGTAATACTTCCTGAATCATAGGTATATGCGAGAATAAACATAGTAGTAGCTGAAAAAGTTACTACTTCAAATATATAATCAGTGATTATACATTTCTGCATAGCTAAAAAAGATGCTAAGCATGTTAACATAAAGAATACACTATGTTAAGCTCAGCAAAATACTCAGTGGAAAACCAGTTTATGTAAATGCAGTGATCAAATGACTATTTATCGATGTTCTTCTGTATGCTTCCTTATAGTGACTTTTAAACTTAATTTTCTTAGGGAAGAGAAATGGATCTGTGAATTAGACAAACTCTGATGGATAACTTTGACATATAGTGCAGTACAAAGAGTACAAGAATAAAAAGTAACCCATATGGTATAACTTCCAAGTCTATTTTAAGTATTTATCTTTGGCCTGCAAAGAGTAAAAAGGAATTGATTTCGCACTTATCAATTCACTGCTTATTTTTCAGCTCAACAGAAAGCTTTTTAATGAGTGAAAGGAAATCAATTGATAGCAGTTGCCCCTCTAGTCTGTTTAGAGATTATCTAACCGTGGAAGCTAATCTAAGAAAATATAGCTGGGCCTTCAAAAGCAGGGTGGTTTGACTTCATTAATTAGTCTGACATCATAAATTTCATAATAGATACATATTATAGTGGACTAAATTAAGCATGTTCCAGTTTCAGGCTCAAAGCCTGCAAAATATTCAATTAAAGCAAACCAACAAACCTTTAGGCTTCAGGACCTGTATGAGAATACCAGAGATGAAATTAATGACTCCTGGGACTTGACCAAGCTCTGAAAGGAAGAGTAGATATACTCATATAATGTTTAGAGTAAGGAATTGCAGAGATAAGTCTGTAGTGGCTTCTCAACACTCCTATTGAGATCTATGTGTCTTTTTGGAGAAGTACTGTCATTTTTCTGTGCATAAATTTTTCCATCTATGTAATGGAGACAAAACACTCCCATTCATATGAACTGCTCTTAGAATGGTGAAATTTTCTTATGTTGATACTAATCAAACTGAAACTAAATATACTGATTTTTTTTTTCCCACGAACATATTTTTCAAGACTACTTTCAAAACAGTTAGGCAGATTATTTTTCATTATAAGTAATGGGCCAGTAAGATTTTCAGCACACTTCAATATCTGGGAGATTTTTATTCTCATTATAGAGTGTCTACTGTAACCATTATTCAAATTTCTGTTAGTCATCACACATAGTCTGACTTTTCTATCTGGATATAGAGTCTAAATTCTCTCATTATATGAGTGTCTGTATATGCATGTTAATATTTTTACTAATATATGTGTATCATATGCATATATGTGTAAATATATGTATAAAAATAAGGAGTTGTGGTTTTAAATGCACACATATAGGTACATCTTTTAAACTGTCTTCTGTGTTATTTAAGACACCGAGGTGTGTCATTGAACGAAGTGTCCAGGAATATGGTAAAGGAAACAAAAAGATGCTGTTTTAATTCAGTGAGAGGTGGTAATATGAATTGATGAAGCGATGCACAAGCAGATTGTGTAGTATCTGTGTCAGAATTATTGAGCTTGAAATCTGATCAAAGATGGGAATTATTGAAAGATAGCGTTTTGGAAGTGGAAATTCCTCTTTGACAAAGCAAGACAAGACTGCAATAACCTTGACTTAGACATGGAATCAGAACGATTAGAGTCAGTGCAAATTTCAGACCCATTCTCTGACAGTAAATAAATGGAGGTGTCGAGTCTCATTTTGATCACCTTCAGTAATGACCTTGAATGCATGCAAATGTGAAGTTTGCTCAATGGGGACTGTGTGGCAACTGCGATTCAACTGTGAAATTAGAGTAGCTTGTACTTAAACTGGAATTTCACAACTGCTGAACTAGCAGTCTCTTTCTGACTTGTAACAGGAAGGAACGAATTCTCTTACAAAGCCATGTTTCTATTTGTTTATTTGAAATGATTTCTTTTTCCTCAGTTATGACTAAATAGGCTAAAACTAATTTTAAAGCCCAGCAGGAGGAACCTGAGACAAAGTGACTGTCATCGATTTTATTTGAGATTTATGCTCACCCTATTTTTAAAACATTTTTCACTGCTGAAACAAATATCACTGTCTTTGTAGATGCTGCATCAATCAGAACTCACAGAAACACTCAAAGTGTTCTCGTTCTTACATTGTGTTGAAGTTTTTTTCCTTTTTATCTGATACATTAAATAATAGAATTCCTAAAGTATTACTAAAGTTGAGAATAATAGATATATTCTTGATTTCATAGGTAAGTCTGCTAATTTGTTTCTTGACCTTGATGCAGAATGTTTTTTTTAGAGTGGAATGGAGTATACGTTTATTGAAGAGTGGTATAGTGCCAATCACACCCAAACCCAAGCTTTCCAAAGTAATCAATTGAATATTGGTGGTGAAGACAAACACTGCCCAAAGACAAAAGTGCTTTCACAGCAGGGAATCTCAAATAGAATTGCATTTTACGAAGGACTGGCAATTCCTGGTTATATATGACCTCTGGAATGTCATCATGACAGTGTTATTTCCTGTCTTGGCCACCAGCTGGAAAGAGAGAGCTGTTACATTCAAGTTTCAATGAACACATTGCCTAGGTCCTACCTATCAAGGATTTTTCCAAGTTAACTGAATTAATATGCACACAAATAGTGAATTATCAAAAATGTAACTGAAAGTGGAATAATCTTTTAAAAACATTTAATGGTTAGTTACTGAGGTTAATTTGTTGGGCACAGTTTCAGTCGTGTACAGTTTTTCCCATATGGATAGCTGTTTTTGTTGAGTTACATTTTACATTAATTCTTAGAACTCATTTTATTGTTCAAGCACTTTTAATGAAAAACAACAAATAACAAACGTTTCTGTATATCTTTTCAAATTAAGGCTGTGTACAAGACCATGCAAACCAGAAGAATCTCTGTTATATCCAGGAACGTTTTCCTGTATGCAATAGAGTAAAATTGTCTATGCTCTGGAGTGGAGGTGACAATACCTGTGTTTGAGAAGGTATTTTTTGTCTAAGCTGGTGGTTAGAACGTCTTTCCAACCTTCAGACTTTAGCCCTGCTCCTTTTTAAAAGGGTAGGATTGAGAACATGTCCAGTCTATCTGTTCCTACCACCATTAGTGTTTCAAACATTTGTCACTTCCCTGAAATAATGTGTTGAAACTGCCTAAATAGAGAAGGAACTGAAACATTTTTAGGGACTTTCCTGCTCTAGCACATTTCAGTCTATTCACAAGTTCTCAAATTTTATGCTCTGAAAAAGGAATTATATGAACATATGCCTGCTGTCATTCAGCTAGTCCTGCCTGGGCTCATTCTCTGATAGGCTTACCTCTTAGCTGGAAAACAATTTCTCTTTTTCGTCTTTATCTTCGACATTCCAGAATAGCACAGTCTGGTCTTTGGGAACTTTTTTCCATAATGAATTTGCTATTTGAAAGCATTTGTTTACAGGTACATTTTATATCAGGTCCCTGTCTCTGCAGTTAATCAACATACAACTGATTAAGATTATTTTTGCAATACCTTGTTCTGTTTGTTTAGTTGTTCTTATTGAAGCAAAATCTAAAACTGTACCACCAGCTGGAGATTCGGTGGTGAAGAGCTCATCATTTATTACATCCAGATATGCCAGCTTCTAAAGGCAATATTTGTGCTTTAAACTGTATCTTCATTGTAAAAAGTAATTACCAATACGATTTACTTCCCAGTTTCCAGCAGAGGTCTCTACTGATACCCAGAGCCAATGTCAGTGGTCTTACTACTACCCCCAAAGACTTATTTCTGGTTTTTGTTTGGGAGATTTCTTCTGTTCTAAAAAGCTGAAGCAAAAGTTAAATGCTGCAGAAAAGTTATGTTTTAATTTGATTCAACCATCATGGAAAGATTTTTTTTCAGTAGTTATGTATTTGGAGGCACAAATTATAGGGAAAAAAAAAAGGTTGCAAACTGTATCTTCTTTCTCTGATTAGAGATCAGAGATCTCCTATTTAGCTTCCTGGAAAATTTTCCAGATCATGCTGCATGTAACAGTAATAGAAATACAAGCATTTGCATTTTTCCAAAGCTTTTTTTAGAGCACCCTTGGCTTTAATGTCTAGTATTTTAATTATTAGTTAAATACATAATTATTGTGGGGCAAATGTGTTGTGTCTTAGTGTAGTTGCACAGAATCCTCAGGCCCCAATCTAGAAAGTGCCTTAGGCAGATGCTTATCTTTAGACTGATGAGGTCTGTTAACTTTGATAAAACTAAACTTATGCTCTAAGTGGTTTGCTGGATTGGGGCCATAGACTGTAATTGAGTTGGATTTTTATCTTTAATCCTTCATCCGTTTGTTAAAAGTTGTGATGAATTTTATTCTTTTGCACAGAATTATCTTTGTTTAATGCTACTGGTTTCCTAATGTAATTATCTTCCAGGCTTCATTAATCATGTTTAAAGTACTTTCAGATATTCATGCATAATTTCTGCGTGTTAATTTCACTTGGTTATTGGGATTTATTTAATGTCCTTAAATGTTACAGGGTATGCATCTGTACGTGGTTAAGAGACTGATGTGATTCTCAGATTTTAAGTGCACTTGTATTTGTGTAAGGCTTAGCTATAATGACCAGGGAGTCAATGCTGGCAATGTTTTGCATTGTAACTGCAGTGCACACATTTTCTTTGTAAGACAGGTCTGCTGAAATCTGTACTTCTGAAAGTTTCTGAAATAACTGCAGATAGAGGCTGTTCACTTTCTACTGTGAACAGTAGTTTGCATCAGAATCTACTCCAGTGGTAATATTAGTGAGAAACCATTGAAAAGCAGATCAAATAGAAGCTGGCACTTGAAAATATAATAACGGGTAGACAACATATTATTTATGCACATGTTTATTTTTGTAAGCATGAGGATTTGTTATTGAACCCTTGACTGTTTTCTTACTATCCTCCTGTTTGTTTTATAATTATTTCGTTGTTTCTTCCAGTTGGAATGTCAAAGTTTTCAGGCATGGATTGTATAAGATATACATATGCTTGTATATTATCTATCATACTGATTCTAATTAATGTCTATGATGCCTGCCTTTAAGCAAATAGCTATAATCACATGAGGAAGTGGATACACTTTAACAGTCTTAAGGGACAAGAGCAATCTGACAACTACTGCTGCTTCAAATACATCACAATAGACACTGATCTCTTCCCAATAAGCTAATTAATTATTGAATGTTTTATTATTGCACATTATGAATTATTTTTAAAATATGGTACCTGTGGAATTGGTAACAGCTGAAAATTTATTAACAAGTTTTGAGATAATGTATCTTGAAACATTTTCATTATTTCATACTTTTTATATTGAAAATTTTCATAATTTACTTTGAGAATATTGAAGCAATTTGTCAGATTTTTACATCTGTTTGCCTTAGTTCTGTTGCTTTCTGTCTAACATAATCCTTCTAAATCTTCATTAGTCCTTTTTTTCCTCTACCAGTATACTTGGCCATGGTCCATATCCTTCCTGGTTCACACTATTACAGATTAATGTGATAACTGCAGTTAATGATGAGTGATTAAAAACATCTTTCTAGAAACTGCAAATACGCTTCTAAATTGTCCTTTAAATGCCCTTTAAACATTCATTCAGTAGATCCTGCATATTTCATGTGTTTCAGTGAGAGAGGGAGAGAAGTAGAGAGGTGGGCAAATTTCCTCCTTAGGCTACGTGTTTCTTCATACCCAAAATTATGCCAGGAGGAAAACTGTTGACAGCCCAGTGGTCCAGAGGTAAAGAAACCTAAGGGTATTGCTAAATGAAGCATAGAGTTCTGTGGATAGGGTTCTGGTAGTTTTGAATATTCCCTATTTCACCAGTTATCTTCAAAAAGCTCCTTATTTGTATTAATTTTTGTTCTAAGATGATTTAATGGGGAAGCTGTGCAGCATTACCATAGACAACTACTACTCTGATGAGACTATATTCATTTAATAATTTTTTTAGTACTGTATTATCAAGCTATTCTACCTACAAAGTGTAGGATTTGACCCATATGTATATTCATATATAAAATGCAAAGGTAGAGAAGACATTTTGTTGTAGCTTATGGTTCTTGTGAGTTATGACTGTGTCTGGATGAATGGTTCATCCCATCAAATCTGAACCTAGCTAATAAAAACAAGATCGGTTTTTTGTTCAGCAAATGCTAGTGCCTTTGTATGTATTAGAGTCAGACTTTGACTCTGCTGAACTGTTCACCTCCTCTTAATCATTAATCAATTTAGTGACAGCTTAAATGTATGAGCAACTTTTTTATGACACTCCTATCATGCCTTTAATAACATAGATGAAATGTTTTAGTGCGATGCTTTCTGGAAAACGTGCTGTTCTGTATCTTCTCTCTTCCTTTTATTTTACACATTTAAGAGTAGATGGTCAATCACGAGTAGCAGGATGTTTAACTGTCAGCCCTCATAAGTCAACATTAAAGACACTGTATGTCCAGTTTACTGCTAGATAATTTGTTGGTGGAAGAAAGCTGCAGTTGTTAGCTACACGGCTGGAAACAAGCAGCAAACTGTGCACAGTGAATAAAACCCAAAAACATTGTTTTGTGTCAGTTTCTACTGGTTTAGGATGAGGATTTAAATAGCTGATAAACTTTACAGTTAAAGATCAGCAAAAGATCAGCACTGCTATATTAAATAGGTGGAGTGGGCAACATTAATTATATCAACTCAGATCTGGGTCCAAGTGGATGAAAAATACATACAACTTCGCAGAATTGAAGTATGATGTTCCTCTTTTAAAATGTTAGTTCTTTTGCTTGCTGCTGGAAGTTTTCTGCCTTTGTCTGTGTACATGTGTACACCTCTATGCGAGAGGGAGAGAAGAGTAAGGTAGCAAGCTTAGCCTTTAACTGTAAGAACTTTTCCAAAGAACACAGAGACAGTGGGAGATGTTTTGAATGTTGACAAAGAAGATACCAATTTCCAACAGAGCATACACAGCATTGACTGTAGCAGTAGCTGGGAAATAATGCAGCCTGGATGGTCTCCACATAAAACATTAACTGGATTTAAAAACAAGGTCATAACATTATTTTTTCTATATTTTAAACAGAGGGGAAAAACCTCATCATTTATATCCTTTTCTTCTGTCCAGGCTAGGTCAAGTAGACTCAAGTAAATATTGTGAGTATATTGCAGAAATATATTTCTTATAGCAAGATAAATATAATAGTAAAAATAAAAAATTCTAAAACCTCTTAGGTGCCTGTCAGTTCTATTGATCTATTCATTATATAAAACATGTTAACTGCAATAGAAACACTTTGTTTTATTTTGTTCAGACTCCTCTGTACAATTAATTTTTGACTTAGCTACCCGGGAGTGACAAAATGCGCACTCATAAAATCTGTGTGCCAAACCATTTCATCAACTGCTCTTTCTGAAATACTCATATAAAGCCAGTAGCTATTATAAAGGATAGAAATGTGATACTTTGAAGGGTGCTTAAAACAATCGGTAACGCTCATTTATGGCTCTTGCCAGTATGGGTATAGACTGAATTTACTACGTAGCTTTGAAGACAGCTATTAATTTTCTAATAGTCTTTCCAGTTTGCTTATTCCAAAAGTATCTGAGTGATTTAGAAATACTATTGAACTTACATTCATATGACTTCAGCAAGGTAAAAGGGATATTGTTATCCTGATTTATAAATGGAGATCTGAAGTGCAGAGAAGATTAGATCAGAAGTACCTACTTCATGTCCCCCAGTAGGGACACCTTGGACCTTGTTTTCTAGGTTTTGAAGCATTCAGAGCACAGATCTCATGGTCTTCAGTTGCAGATGTGAGCACTTGGCAATTTTGGAAATCAGGTGTTACCCAGCTGTGTGCAGACCTGTATATGAGCAATGGACAAAGATCACTAGTGAGAACTCAGCCTTAAATTATTTGTCTATCACCACAAAAGACAGAGCTCCAATCCATTTCTTCTGACAAGTTTGACCCCAGAAATTCTCTTCCTGCTCTCACCTCTGTGCCTTATTCATGCTTTCTAACTCCTATAATAAGGGAAATGTACCTGACAGAATACTGTTTCTTTGAGTTCATAATGGTTCAGAGCTATCTGTAAAGTGGACTCTTTGCAGAAAATGATTCAGGATTCTGTGAACATCTTCCTGTCATAATGAAGTTATGTCCAGATCATGTTCTTGATTACTGGTACAAAGACAAATTGTAAATTCCAATACTTCCCTAGTTCTGAGGCTTAGCTGTGAAGCAGTGTGAAGTGTGGTTTGTTTCTTTGTATTTTATATACTTTAAAAACAAGATTTTAGCAGACTTTTAAAAAATAGGGAAGTGTTGACTTTAGATCTGATTCTGTCATTATGAAGAGGTCAGTGAAGAACTTGACCAAGAAGTAAGAAGAAAATGTTATCTTTATGTGTTTCTTTGTATGCTGTATATTCTTTATAAACTACAGAAAAGTTTAATGGGAGTACCTATATATCTTATGTTTTCATTTTCAACCTGATGATAATCTCAGTCAGTATAAAAATATTCCTTTCTGTTTCAATGAAACTTTTAAAAACACTTGTCAACTAATTTTTCGTTATCATATTCGCATATACGTAAAACCACATTCATCTTTCATGATAAAAGGCTCATTCTTCATAGTGCCTTCATTAGAGTTACCTTTATCAGTGCAAAAGGAGCCTCAAGTGTTACATTTTATACTTTTTATATTGTCAAGGACACAAGACATCTCTTTGAAATCCTCATACATTGAAGATGTGCTCATTATCAAATCAGAGACTTGGCATTATGCTTACCACATGGATGCCAAAAACCCCTCAAATCACACAGTCATTTTAGGAAATGAGAGGAAGATTTGCAGTGCATCCTTGGTAATTTTGGTGGATGTGAGTATGCTGTGCATGCTCATGGCCATTGCCATGCGCATGTATGGTTCCAAAACTTCCTGTGTAAAAGTTAGTGTTCGTAAGGTAGAAAAATTCACCTGCTCTGCCAGTGGCTGATAAAAACCCCAACAAAACAAAAAGACAAGCTAGGCTGGTTATTGGCAACTAGCTACATGTTAAACTCAGTGACTAGTTAAGGAGTATATTAAGCTCTGGCTAATACTACTTGCACTCTGCATCTCATTTTAAGGTATTTTATATGCATTTGTACATATGTATATACGTACATGTATGCAAACACACATAATACATGTATGCACACACACATACTACGTGTAAGTGTACATGTATTGGTTAACACAGATACGCAGCACCATTTGCCCTATTCATTACAAAAAGGTATCTGAGCAGCAGAGGTGCTGTGTTCTGAAGGTTTTCAATGATCTCATTGAAGACACTGACACATCTGTAAAATATAAAATCACTAGTTTTTAGAAATAATTTTACCATTTATTAAAATACAGGGTGTATTCATATACGCACAGTTATGTAAATAGTATAAAATTAATAACATTTCTTTCTTCAACAAGGGTAAAAAGATATTACCCACTAAAGGAAACAGCATCTGGTGCTGCCAATAAGCTGAAAACGCTGAACAGCTGTCTTCAGTTCAGAGAGAATAGGTTGTCTTTTTTCTATAAGGTATATTGTTTTCATGCTTTGTCTAGTAAATCAGCACTCCTGTGATGGTATTACTCTTAGCATTTACTTTCATAGGATTTTGGTTAGAAAAGGGTGTGATATGTTACTTTTTTTTTTTTAAAGTTCATACTCACAAAAGGAGAAAAGAGATAAAATGAAACACATTAAGCATGGTGTTGCCAAGGCAACAAATACTTGATCCTCCAAGGTAGAGTGTGACTGAAATGCCTATGATGCCATTGCATAGGGATGTGTGGTCCACTGCACTTAGAAATAAAATCAACTTTATTTAAGAACATAAAAATTAAAACTTCTACTTTTAATAACTGTGACTATTAAGACAGTTGAATTTCGAGCCAGTAGCACCATACAAAGAACAATGCATTTCATATATACTGGAAAATATTATACTCATACTCATCTGTGGACAAATACTTAAACTGAATTTTAAGGCCTTCTAAGGAAGGGAGGAGGTTCCAGCATTTTCTTTTGGACTGGGACCTGACTAAGTGTCAAGAAAATGCTAACAAAGGCACACAAAATCTCTGACTCTCAATTTTAAATCTACTCTTACCAAATTAAAGGCACAGAGAGCTACATGTATGAAGCTTTTTTAAACTGTATTCACACATATCAAACCTTAACAAATGTTTAGCGAAAGTTACAACGTGATAAAGTAGTTACTGTTTGAAGAATTCCTTCTCCAAATTGACTGAGTAGTCTCTCCTGTGATAGTAATTGAAGTTTTAGAATAACGTTTAAATACTGCAAAATGGAGCAGAGTTTGAGGAAAGCAAGTCTTACCTTGAAACCGCAGTGTGTTTTACTTCCAGAGCTGTTTGCTATGCAGTGCTACAAAGTAGTTGTGAGAATGTAACCTTAATTTTGTGTGTAGATTGTTTTGGGCAAAAGAATTTATCTAATGTTTGTTCTACAGGAGAAGGAAAAGACAGGAAAGAGTCCAAACTAGCATTGGTTTTAAGACCATAATTAACAATTATGGTAAGCATCATAATTGGTTTGGGATTCATTTTACCATTAAAAGGACTATTCTGTCATCATTTCCTAGCATCTAGATCATTAGCTTCTAAACCATTTAGTAGAAAGAAATCTGTGATGTTGGGGAAAAAAGGGAACTTAAATGGTGAAAACAGAGTGAACAGATAAAAAGGATTATTCCTTTACTTACATAGAGCATGTAGACTAATAAACATAAATTGAGTCATGGACTCTCTGCATAGGAGCCATGTTCACATTGGGCAGATGAGCAGAATTCAGATTGTCATGGCTGGATGTGCTAAGAGGGGCAGAAGCCTGACTGTGAGAGATACCTTTCTAGATAACCATGTTGATATTATGCTGTGGATTTTGACTGAAACCGATGTTGATAATAATTTTGCAGTATGAGCAAATGTGTGTATGTGTCTAAGGTACTTCTACATGCAGATTTGTAGACGCAGGGTTATATAGTTTCTATGTGTATATCCTATTTCAGCATCATTTATTCTAGAGAAGGTTGTGTTTGCTTGGGGAACTTTGCTATAAGGCCCAATATTCTATCCCAGATGGTTTTTTTATCTTAGGATATGTTGGTTGCTGCCAGTGCTTTATGGTGAATACTCAATGTTACCAGAGTGCAGAAAATATTCTTTGTTGGTGCTTGCATATGGTTTGGCCATGTAGGTATTTGGTGTAAGCAACAACAGTTGCTCAAAAACTTAAAGTTGAATTTTAGCAACATTGTGATAATATGTCAATATTAGCATTTTCCTTTCTAGGAATATAGACCTTCCTCATATGAACAAGGCTAGATAGAATTTAATTTAAAGTAACTGCCATTTTCTATTATAAACCAAAACGCTATTTTCTGATGAGAACCCCTTTGGCTATTTTTTTGAAAATTTTTTATAATTGTTTGAATTTTTAAATTATCTTTCTCTCAAAACCTGAAAACTTTGTACTGAAGAGTTTCCAAAAAGGCCCTTAAGTGAAAATTATTTAACTTGCAAAAACTCATTCTTGTAAGATGAGACAGCTCTGCATAAAATAAACAGTGTCAGAGTTGTCTGTCTCTCAAGTTCGTGTTCAAATACATCTCTAAACACTTGTTATATGTTAGCTGTTTTGTAAAGCTTTACGTGTTAATTCACAGAAAGGCAGCAAGGTAGCCGTAGGCAAGGATTTCTTTTCCTCAACTGTCATGATCAGAAGCAACCAAATTAAGACACCTGAATTGCACATGTAGTCTGTTTCACTGCGATGTTCCTTTCCTCTGAATTACCAAATACAGGACTTGTGGTGCATAGTAACTCATAGCCAATGCATTCCTTCAGTGAGGGTGTCCAGTGTGCTTATATCTAATGAGTATGTAGATTCCTAAGCTGGGAAGTCCTTAAATTCCTCTACCTAAGATATTCTAATTTTCTGGATACTGTCTACTCCTCTCTCCTGTTTGTCTTGCTTCTCCAGATTAGGACTTTCTGAGGTCACAGTGTGGGTGTTATACATCAAGGATTTCTACAAAATCAGACTAACTTGCCAGGTCTGTGTGCTTCACCTCCATGTGGGTCTTGAATAAGGCTGAGCAACAGCGGGTGCACTAGTTTGGTGTTTTAAGAGTCACATTGTCCTGTGGCTCTCAGCTCTGGCACTTCACGCTGCAAGCTAAAGTGACACAGCTTTCTGGTCAGCTGCTTTCCTTGTTCTCTCTTGAGTCAAGCAAAAGTCCTCAGGAGAAGGGACTGCAGAGGAGCACTAACAGACTGTTCTTAGAAGAGTCAGCATCACTCCAGTGCCGCATCCCTTGAGCAGTGTAAGAGTACAGACATGCTGTGGGAAAAGGGTAACTTGGTGATTAAACCCTACTTCCACCTCTGGGAACTCAGGAGACAAAGAGAGTAACTACCCTACCTTAATGGCACTCCTTCCACTTCTGCTTTGTTCCTAGCTAGCACAAAAGGAATATGGATGCTTTGACCCAAACCGGAGTTGATTTGCAATAGTCAGGGATCTCGTTCTACTTCTTGAAATTAAATTACTTAAAGAAGCAATTTTCTCTAATAATTTGTTTACCCATCTTTATCCTACAGTATAAAACTGTATTTTTTTGTGAACTCACTATTGAATTCATCTGTTAGTGTTAAAAAACAGAATATGTTTTCATCTTTCTTGATATTCCTCTCTGGACAACATCCCATGAAAAGGAGAAAAATCGGATTTAGCTTTCCCAGATATAATAATCCTGGGTATATGTGATGTATACATAAACCTCAGCAGTAATATTCTTTAATAGGTTTTTCACTAGCAGTTAAAACCCAAAAATCACTCCCCACCAAATAAATAAAACCGAACTAAGCACAGGTGGCAGTAAAGCTTATTTCCACACTGCAGTAATTGATAATTTGGGTTGGTTTTTTTTCTTCTCTATGAAGCCTGCAAGACAGGCAATTCCTTAGCGTATTGCAGTAGCATGCAGTACAGATGTAAGGGAAAGCTAGGTGTCACTCACGAAGGGATCCTGTTGGTATGATTGACACATAAAGCAATTTTTTTTGCCATTCTGATGTGTGCTTTCTTGCGGAGGGATCTCTCGGAGACAAACCATTGGAGTAAACCCTTTCTGTTGTCATTTGGTGTGGTTTTTATTTTAATGAAAGCGATCTGTGTTGTGTGCAAATACTAGCCTTTGCTGTTTGATATGCACAGAAATTCAATCAGATGCTTAATTACATCTTAACATGAGTTCCAAACAGCTGGCTAATTCCCTTGTTTCTGATTAAAGAGATTACAAAAATAAAATTTAACATTGCATTTACATACAGCACTAAAAGGAAACACTTGCCCATAAGTTTTAGTCATTTAGGAAATTCATGTCTGCTCAATGCTTGGGATCAAAGCTTTAAGCAGGATGAATTGCAGAGTGACAAGAGATTAAAAAGGAAGAAATAGCAAGTGGAATTTGTCAAATGTTCTGCTTGTTGATTATGGCAGGATATAACTTGAAGGTGTAAGTCCATAGACAGGTGCAGGAAGCATTTTGTTTCATACTTCTTTGTGAAAACATAGAAATTGTGTACATTTGCTAAAACATCTCTTCCCATGAACCCAGAATATTATTTTTCAAACAGGATCGTTCTGAGCATATACACTAATTGGTTTAAAGTTGATTTATTAACTGTCACGAAATAAGCTGGAATTTAATTTGTGTCCTGTCTAGTTTAATCTTCAAGTGGTTTATTTTTTAATAATTTTAAATTGTTTTTAATCAAAAGTACAGTTATTCTAATATCAAGAGTGTTCGACATTTACATATGCCTCCAGCAATGATAGTATAAAAATTCCATGCCACAAAATCAGATACTCCTATTAGCTGTGATTCTTGTGTCAATGTGTACCAGAGGTGAAGCCAATCGGGATAACTGCTAAAAGGTAGCAGAAAATAGACTCCTAATGTTGAGATTCATGTAAACAGGTTAAAAGAGCTCTTGTTCTACAAAGAGAATCCATATGAAATTTTTTCTTTAATATTTAAACGTGTTGATTAAGAAATAGAGGAAAACAAGGGAGCTACAGACAGTGATAAGCTGCTAAATGAGCTGTATGCATGAATCACACTGAAGGCTGTGAAAAAATGCTTCCCCCTTTTAGCAATAAAGACTGAGCATTTGAAGCAGTTCTGGGACTCTTCACGCTTTGGAAAAAATCAAATAGGACAAATTCAAGTCTGCTGAGAGAACTGGAGTGTACAATGAATGAGAGGCTATTAAACATATGCAGGTTTTCCTTATTCAGGGGACTGGAGAGTGACAGATATCACATCCATATTTTACAGATGTCTGTGTTTGAACCAGGGCACTACTGACCTTGAAACCATACACTTCAACCTAATCTATTAGTGAGAGGGAAGACCTGGGAGACAGCAACATGACAACGCTAAGCAGAAAAGTCTCTGTGAAAAAGAACAGCTCTCCTTTCTTGATCTGTTGACATATGACAAACACATTAATAAATGAGCATATTAAGAAGATCATAACTGACATTTTGTTTGCTAATACTTTGAAGACATCTCTTAAAACACCAAATACATTGAACAGTCGTGGGATGCAAGCTGTAAGCATTGCATTGTTTCATATCATATCAAAAACTGACTTAGTTACAGAAGAAGAAAATTGAGAATAAATGACTAGATTTCACCATCAACCCCCATGCCCCTCACCTTTGGTAAACAAAACAGCAAACTGAACAGACGTACCTACTTTAGAACTTCTGAATTATCTCACGCAGGAACAATGTACCACGTAAGGCTAAAAAGCCAACTTGTTTTTACTGGCCAGCAGCTTAGGGAAGAACAACTGTTATAAGATGGTATTTCCCCTCACATGCAGGTTAGGGAATATCAGATGAAAAATTGTACTGAATAATGGTGTTTAATAGCCCTTAAAGGCTTTTTCTTACATTAAGTGATCAGACCACTTTGGACTGCATTAATATCAAGAGTCCACTTCTCTCTGACCAGGTTATTTTTGATATTCCACACTTGAAGGGTTTGATGTTTAATATCAGATTTACTTATTTTACATTACCTGACGTGACACAAGATTCTGATTTAGCGCAGTAATGCAGCAGTGCATGTAGATCAAAATGTAAGTACACTTCACAGCATATAACAACTGCAGTGCACAGCTGGATCCCAGTACAATGACTGGGTGTCCCCAGCTGCTGGAAAGGAGTATGTGAGTTCAAACCAGCTGAAGCCCTTTGCTCTCTTTTAAGTTCTGTTTCATAGTTGTTCACTTTTCGTAGTCTGGTTAGGCTGAGCTGTGTATTAACCTGCACCTTAACAGTCTGGCTAGCTCAGGAAAACAGCTGATCTAGCCTACATGCCACCCTCTGGACCTGTCTGTGTTGAGATAGGTTCAGCTTTCATTGCATCAAAAGTGGACAGTCACTTCCCACGTCCTATCACAAGCTTTATGAGCACAAAGTCCTTGCCTGTCTCCTCAGAGACTTGTTCCTTGCAATGCTTTATTGATCAGTCACAATTTCTATTTTTGATGTTCACAAGGTTTAGTGGCAATTGGGGCTATAATTTAAGTATGCACGTTATGGAAAAAAAAAAAACCAACAAACATTTTTGTTGGTTATTAGGAGAGAAATGTTGAAAGGAATAAAAATAAAGAATGACATGGAGATTATTTCAGAAGTAATAGGCAAAAGCAAATAAAATGGTCCAGCTTCAGATTCAAATCCACCTGAAGAATCCTAGGATAATATCTCTCTCCTCACACAAACTCTGCTGCCTGTCTCCCATCAATTTTGTTGCTCTTTCCTGTATTATTTTCATTTCTGCTATATACTACCTTTAATAGTATGTAGTATCCAAGAGGTGGCCTCACCATGGTTTTCTGCTGTGGCATAATAGTGCTAAGCACTGGACCCAGATGGAGCCCCAGCGACCTGCTGTATCCTCCTGTATTTTGTTCCATTGCTAGTGAGAACTGAGAGAGATAAAAACCAAAAGGGGTCCCCAGCAAACTGTTCTGTGCAGAATCTGTCCCTGGCTGATTCCTGCAATGCTGTAAAAACAGTAAACTGTCACTGAACACAACTCATGATACCTTGTTCTGCTTTCTGATGCGCATCACATCATAGCCTAGCCAAGACCACAGGCTTTTGTTTCCATTTCACTGTAACACAATCTTTCCCCTTGCAGCTCAGACCACACAGTACCCTAAAGCTTTAGTGCACTAGAAGGACTGCAGAAGAGGGAAAAGTGGAGGCTTTATTGCCTTTATTGGTAAACAAAAATAGTGGTACAGAAGCTAACATAACCTATCTCTTAGTAATGACAGAAACCTGTTCCAGGTAATCATGAATTTATATGTTTGTCATATCATCAATTAATTGTATGTTTTCTAATATAAAGCAATCATGGCTAGTTAATTTTTTGCAGGACCAAAGGTGTTAAAAACAGAGTGTGTAAGCTGTTTAAAGATTTATGCAACAGAACAGAGGTTTAGAATTACCAGTGAGAGATCTAGCTGACTGTGAGCTCTCAGTTCCGTCTCTGAGCCGTGAAATGCTGCTTTAACTTTGCTGCTGGCCACCAAGGCATGTTCTTATGGGATTTCAGGATAGCATGAACTCTCTAATTAAGGGAGAGTGGGAGGAAGATAGAAAATACACTCTTGAGATCAATGCAGGCTGTGCAGGCCATGTAGTGTCTGAAAATGCTGGGAAGGTTAACAGATCAGTTGGAGTCCACTAATCGCTTGCATTAGCTTCTTTACTGATTTCATAAGGTCCTACTATTTATTTCTGTCATATTCAATATACACTTGCATGCATGCTACAGGAATCCAGTGATTCCTGACTGAGCTCCAAATTTGCCTTGACTCATTCTGCTTGCTCTGTTCTTGTGACTTGGCTAATCTTTTTCTAACTGTTTTTACCTCTTTAACTGACTTAGCCCCTCTCCCCTTTCTCCTGTCATACATGCTATCTTACTACTCTTTTTAAGGAGCAGCTTGTGCAAGATCAGAATAAAAGCCTTCTCTAGACAGTATTTGGGAGGTTCAGTACCATACTCTTAAGGTTTGGTTCATTTTGGAATCAGTTGCAAGACAAAAAGTGAGAAGTATTATCTTTTTAACATAAGTGCAACTGTAAAAATTCTTCAAAAGTATATTAGCTTAATGGAAGTGCAGTGCTTCATTAAAATCAAAGTGTTTTAATCTTGAACTGTTCAATTCCATAATAAAATGTTCATAAGCAAATTGTAAAATTTGGTATTGGAGTAGAGGTCAAGAATTAGTGGGATTCAGGTAGTAGTTGGACACCACAATAGACCCAAGAATATTAGTTGTTCAAACTCTGAAAAGAGCTTTTTTACCTCTTTCTGAGTTTTGCCTACTATGATGAATCTTTAGTAGGAATGCAGAATTATTGTTGATCTGTACTTGTGGTACATTTCCTTGCAGCCTTCATTCAAAAGTAACGTTTAACTGGTGCTGATTTGTGGTAGGAGTGTTCGTTAGCTGCAGTAGGACTCCAGGGTCATCGTACACAATTTCTCTTCATTGTTTGTTGCTTTTTTCCTAGAATGTTTTTTCTAAGGTGAAGTTTTAATAGCAAAAGAACCCAGTGTTTTAGTCACTATATCCACTATGGAAGAAGGCTTTTCAAATGATTTAAAGCTGCATTTCTCTCTCAATTTTACTGTTGATGTAGAAAATGGAACATTGTTCGTTTGTTCTGTAGTTTTATTCCATTGTTAGGAATATCTTTTAGCATGTTGCTGTGTGCACAAACTGCCATGCTGGATGTTAATTGTTACTAGTATACAACAGCTACCAGTAATGATGTAGTTGTCATCTCTGTTGAAAACTATTTAGGGGAAAAATAAAGCCACTAGTCAGAGGGCCTTGAACACATAATTAACATGGGCTTCAACTACATTCCTTAAGGTGAAGTATTTCTCTGCATATTGCTTATTTTAAAGCTAGACCTATATGTGCCAGCTAAAGTATAAAAATCATTAGAGCGGTTTTTGTGAGGAAACACATCAGAAGAAGTCAGGCCATAGCTGATGCTGGAGTGTAACTATGATTGCAGTTGCATTTCCATTATAAGTCCATTTTTTCCAAATTTTTAAAACAGAAGTCAGAAATGGTCCTGTTTTCATCAGAAATAAGGCAACTTTTTGCATATATAGGGCTCATTAGTTACTTTTCCAAGTTCCATTAAAACATCCAACTCTGGTAGTTTTATGTGTGATGACAAATATGCCTGAGCATCAGGTTGATAAGACAGTAGAACAATTTTTTTGCTGCACTGTCAACTAAGTTAACTGCTTAAATGTCTACTCTACTAGAACTATATTATGTTTTAAAACATTTAATTTTCAATCGTGGAGACTTTGTTTCTATAAATGAAAACACTTTTCAATTCTTACGGTTTCAGTGGTTTGTTCTGCATTGTAGCGTTTGTATGGTATTAAAAAGTTTTTTGTTTTAAAGAAAGAAAACATTGTCATTTCCTGGAAGTAGAAAATCAATTAATTGAACTTGTGTTTTCTCCAAACAGAGCAAATGACTCAAAAATTGCTCCAAATCCAAATAAAGAAATGAAATAGAAGTATTTAAACTTAGCACGTGAAATCCTAACCCTCATATAGTCAACAGACTATAAGGAACTAATTTTAAAAGAGCCATAATGTTACCTAGAGCTTCAGCTTAAAGTGACTCTGGGTGTGAGCCTTCCCCAGAGGAGTATGAAGACAAGGCAAGATATTAAGCCAGGGGCATTTAGAAGCAAGCTTGCAGAGGCATGTGGCTGTCGAATGAGAGAATGAGAAAGAATGAAACAATAATTCTTAATATTATCAGTGTAAACATATGAGGAGAGGTTGTTTCTTCTTTCATACTTTTCAGACTTTCAAATTGTACTGGTTTTAGGGAGCATTGTTGTTTCTTCCTTTGTGTTCTTTATTGTTATAGAGATATGAAGTGGGACCCAAATATATGGCAAAAAACACAGATAGACAAACTTTCAAAACTGTTCCACAGACATACGGTAACCATCCTGTAATTCAGGTACCTTAGTTTAGAATAATTACATTGATTGTATTTTCATTTTAGATTTACTGCAGTATCCCACAGATGCTGCATCATGGCAGTGACACATTCCATTATTTCAGAGGCCTATGTATTTACTTAGTTTTCAAGACTGCGTGAAATTGAAAGGATAAAGCACATGGCAATTAACTTAATCGTGGAATTTAGCTTGAAATGCAAACTGCTGCATTCATAATCTATCTTCTCCCAAGGGCATTGTTTAGACCCCTGTAAAAGGTACATAGGTGAGTCTCATGCAGCATATCATTGCATCAGAGAGTGGACAAGTAGCCAAGAGGGCTGGAATGCAGCCAGCCAGGCTGTATTTTATCTCTGTATCTGGCAATTAACTTAATCGTGGAATTTAGCTTGAAATGCAAACTGCTGCATTCATAATCTATCTTCTCCCAAGGGCATTGTTTAGACCCCTGTAAAAGGTACATAGGTGAGTCTCATGCAGCATATCATTGCATCAGAGAGTGGACAAGTAGCCAAGAGGGCTGGAATGCAGCCAGCCAGGCTGTATTTTATCCCTGTATCATTTATACTGCTTGCTACAATACATGCTGCTATCTTTTAATCCTGTTTCCTATATTCAGAAGAGTTCATTGAAGGGGAAGAAATCACAGCTGTCTTAGAGAGTGTTTTCTTAATACTATAGAGCATAAATTTTTAAATGCATTGATTTGTAAAGGACAGTTCCCTCCTCCTGTCCCCCAAGCACACAGACCAAGCTTACCAAAAGGCTTGGGGAGAACTTTAAAGTCTTAAGTCTGAATTTAGCAATCTTTGCTACAGCTATTGAAGGCTACAGTCTGCGGATGCAGACCCAGATTATCTTTATTCTCCCTCTCTTTTATTATGTTTGGCCTCCTTTGTTTCTAGCTCTTTCTTCAGTTAACAGGTTGACTTACAAAATCTTTGGCATTTACCTACCTAATATCAAAGCTTTTATGCTCGCATAAGAATGTATATTTTCTTGCAACCCTTTCCATAATAAAAAGTGTGTTAGTGCTACTAATTTGGCAATATGTATTTTGTGTGATAGCAGAGACAGGCATGAAATGGGAGTGGGTGAGTCTGTTTACCCAGCTCAACCTAATCTGCCTTCTAGTGATGACCCTTCTGTCTAGGAGGTCATGTAAACTCTCTTAGGCGATGTATGTACCGATCCTTTGTGTGTATATGAATTTCAATGACATTTTACATTAAGGCTAGAATAAATACCAACAGGATGTTTTGCCAAGGGCTTAGTCAGCAGTCTTCATAGCTACTAACATGCCAGGGGGGTTGGAACTAGATGATCTTAAGGTCTTTTCTAACCCTAACCATTCTATGATTATGATATTAAGTTAGAATGAAGAAAATGTCTTGATGTGCAACAGAGAAAAAGATGAAAGAATCAGAAGAACTGAGAAGTGTTGATAGTATCACGTGGAGTACAGGTTTTTCAAGAGTATAAACCTGGGTTGAAAAGAAATGCAATTTTGTACAAAACATCTATTTTTGAAACTTTGTGCCTTAAAGAGATGTAAGGGAGATAAGCAGCACTTCTATAGAAGTACATTATGTGTATCAATATAAAAAGAATAACAAATTTGCAAACTATGGAAATGATGAAATATTTATCAATCTAACAATTTCGTTTAAACACATTTCAAAAATAACCTTTTATGCAGAGGTTAAGGTGTCAAACAGCTACATTTAATATTCTGGAAAAAATGTTAAACATCTTAGAAATTAAGATACTGTATTCACTTTATCCACTTTATCTATCTCCTGAAACAGGATATATACCAAGAAGTATAACAGGATGGTTTCAGGTAGCAAAAAAACCTAGGGAAAGTAACATTACCAGATTTGGCATATAGTGCATTTGACTAATGAATCACTTCCCTGGATTTGGTTTCTAGTCTAGAAGGCAAAGAAAATAAACACATCTAAGTCTCTCTTATTAGCAGATGTTTGTGAAGTAGTTGATGAATGAGGGGTGTAAATGTTAAGTGCCATTACCACAGTTAAGTAATCTTGTGGTATTTGAATTGCAAGAGAGTCTAAGCCTTCAGCCTTTTCTTCTTGATGAAGTCTCAGTGAAGAATATGACACTTATACAATATTGGGACAAGTTTAGGGTTTAAGGGTCAGGAAGAGATGGATTAATTGTACCTCTATAGATAGAGCGAGATATTTACTGCCAAATTTTCTCGCTCAAGACACAGACGCAATACTCACTATCCCAAAATATGATATAGGTAACAAGAGTTATGATGCATTTGCATGTCTTAAACATTCATCTAGCCCCAAATCCAATCTGTTAAACTTCCTTCCATTAGATTTTATGATACTGTAATTTTTTTCATATTCTTACACATGCACCACACCGCTCACACCTGTACAAAAGTGTTCTATGAAGACATCAGAAAACTTAAAAAATGTAAAGGAACACTTTGCACACTGCAAAACAACAAAGTAGCAGGACCTCTGTGCCTTTTGTCTTGTATTTTGCCTGGTAGTCATGTGCAGGAAGGATGCAAGGAGGCTTGCAAAGGTTCTATCTCCTTTAATCATGAGAAAAATATTTTACATTAAGCTTTTCCACCATGTTCAGCCTTCTCTCCAGTTTTGCTTTTCTACAGCAGTCACAAGTACTTGATACAGTCATCAGACAGAAATGGCTTGCTGCTTTATTTTTTTTGGTTGTCGTTGTCTTGTGGTCCACTTAAATTTTCCAGAAGTCTAACTTGAACAGTTATTATTTTGATGGTTAAAAACATGGTTATACTGCTTCCTAGTGGTGGATGAAATAATATCTTGTTCTCATTTGGTGAAACTTTTCCGTGGTCATGCTTGTGCAGTTTCTTATTCTTTGGATTTGGTGTGATACCAGAGTATTTAGAGCTTTTCTGTTTTTATTGCATGGGTTTATATCAGCGTAGATTGACTTTAGTGAATTTTCCCTAGTTGATACCAGCGCGTGTAAGAGAATATAAAAGAGGAATGCCTTGCTCTTTTACAAGGGGTCTTAACTGGAGGCTACAGCATGCTGTTTACGATCCAAGACAATGAGCTGACTAGACCAGTGGCTGTAATCTCCCCTGGAGATGGGCAAGCAAAATCTTATTTTCCCTTACCTCAGTTGTGAGCTGTCTATGTTGGATAGCAGCATGTGCTTCTGAAAAGATGATATTCTCTAGAGAGGGAGAGAAAATGTAAGTACCGCAGAATATATGGAGCTCCATTAAAAAACAGTTTGGCAGAGAGAAATGTCTGTCAGCGAGAGAGATGATTGCTTTTTGAAGCATTCATTGGGAAAAAAGTGACACTGTGCACTGACCTCCCCAGGAGAACAAAGCTGGGTACCTTCAACACATTAGTCATATTAGCCTGGTAGTACAGATGTTGGACTGAGGCTCAAGAGATCTGCACACAGCCCTTGCTTCTGTCATCAATTTCGTGGAAACAGTTAGGGGTGTACCACTCGGTACCAAAGTTCAGCAAAATGGCAGAGTTAGACTTCTGTCTTTCTCCCTTTGTCTTCCTAGGGAGAGCTTCACTGCAATTAACTATGTCCAACTATCATTTGAATACTCCCACTAATTTTTAATGGACTTATGGAAGCATTAAGATGCAAGTGAGTGAGGGAGAGGTGGCTCTATACTTCAGAGCAGAACAGGCGTTGTTCAGTCTGCTTAAACACCACCTGCAGCCAGTGCCTGGCTCTTGGAACATGACTGAGTTCAGTGGTAATAATTCTTCCTCATGTCCTTGCAAGGTGCATACTTTGTTTCTTAATTCATTTGGGTTTGGTTTTTTTTTTCCACATAGAATCCCAAATCCACCCAGCATCAGAGAGAGATAAGTCTCGGCAGAATCGGCTTTTTCATGTTAGCAGTTGGTCGTTAGGGGTTTTTTAGGTAGTTCAATTCTCCTGTGCATTAAAATGGAAGTATACCCCTTTGTGTTTAGACAGAGATATACCCTGAATTAGTGTTATGTGACATTTAAAACTTCATTATTGAAAATTAATCAGCATGGAGTGCATCAAATTCAGACATTTGGTCATGACAAGTCAAAATAATTGTGTGCATATGCATTTGTGGGATTTTTTTAATATATATTCAATAGTCTACAAAAATCTTGAAACTAGTCTGTACTGAGTGACTTTAGCCAATGACTCACACATTTTCCTCCTCCAAATTAAGCTTTACTTATTTCACCAGCTTTTACCAAGGCTATATAGATATAAAAATGCTGTACTCTTTACTTTCATGATAAGGTCATTCATAGCAACTTCTAATTCACATAAAAATTGCTAAATCTCTAGTGTACAGATGGTTGCAAAGGGCATTCTCTTGCAAACCTTGCTAGCAGTTAAAATATAAAATGAGTAAGTCTCCACTATGTTCTTCAGATCTCTGCAAGAAATCATGTCCCTCAAAGAAGAGATTGCAAAGAGGACTATATCCCTGTACTCCAGATGTGACAGCCTACCATGTTAGCATAACCCACTGTTGCTCACATGCCCTACTGAGCAAAACACAGTGGATATTGCTGTCTGCAGAGCTTTGGCTTTTGCTACCCATTACATTGTGATGCCGTGTCAAAGCTCCAGCCCTAGCATTGCTTGTGGGTTTAAGCCATTGTTTATTGTGAGCAGCACTGAAGTATGTGTCTACTTGAGTACCCCTGTCAGAGACTAATATACAAGGTTTTCCAAGGGGATTTGGATTTTTATTGTGTTTATTTATAGAGATTGTTCTAGAAGCTTAAATGGGCCTGAATTTTTTTACAAGGCTGAAGGCTGTAGGTGATTTCTGTAACTGCCAGTGACAAGGTGTTTCCTTTCAAAATCAAACAGTAAAGCTCCTGTAACTAACTAGCAACATCATTTCTCTCTTCTAAATCAGAAACAACTATCAGTTTTCATTGGTGAAATACAGCTGAACTTATTATTTTTGTGTTCAGAAAAGCAAAATAAAAATAACATGAAGTAACTCATAGACTGACTGGTTCCACTATGCTTAATCAGTTTAAATAATATTTTACTGCCCAAGAGGTCTTAATTAGTTTAATGAAACTAAAAGCTGTTTCTGTTTATGCTCACCCTAACCATTCTATGATTCTACGATGATGTGTTTTTACCCATAGTTACAGTATTAACTGTGCTCAGCAGTAATTCTATTATGTTAAGAACTTGCCCTAATCTGAATGAAAATACACAGAAAGGTGCAGGACAGCTGAGAAAAGCTAGTGATTTTGCTAGACTGTCTGATTAGCCAGGGACAGCATTATGCACAGACTTTAACAATGAAATCTTGTCTTTAAAATCAACAAATGTAAAGTTGAGCTTTTTTAGCTGATGTCTATAGCAGTCATTGACACAATTGATGTAGGTTAACATGTCACTCATCAAAATACACTGAAGCTTAAATGGAATATAGAAAAGGCTGTAACAGGACCCATCGGTGGTCTGCCTAACTTGATGCCTCAAATTCCGTATTGTCTACAGCAAATACAGAGGTCATATATCAGTAAGGAAAACCCACCTCCCTAAAACATTCCAAGGGATTTCCCAGCCCAAGGTAGCATCTTTCACTTTAATAGTTCTTGGTGGGGGCAGGCGTTGTCCATTAATTTGTCTAAATCTTTGTTTTGGTTTGGTTTTTTAAATGTAAAATTTCAGTATCTTCTCTGGTTTGGGTCGATAAGTACAATGGCTTCTTTGGCTTTTGAGAGAAAGTGCTCCAGAGGATATAAATACCACCTGCTGCCACCTACTTTTGCTGCTCTGTGGCTCTTGTGTTATAGCTGGGGAGTAGTTCTTCCTATCCCTGAGTAACCTTTTCTTAGGTATTACTATCTTTAATCCAGTCAACATGGTAGAGAGCTGATATTTCTGAATACGAAAAGAGATGTTGTGCTCAGTCAAGTGTGAAGGCTCTTGAACTTAGCAGATATATGTATGTAAGTAAAAACTGTTGAGCATTACAGTGTTCCCACCAGTTTTTGCTGTGGTGATGTGTAGTCATTTTGGTTCCTCCATGTAATACTAGACTCAAACAGAAAACCTACATGTAGCCTTGTTATTCATCAAATACATATATTCATCATTTTTGATTGGGGTTTTTTTAATGCCAACTGAGTAATTGTGATATAGCAGCAACTTGGCAACTGCTGGACAGAAACTGGAGTCTGAGGTGAAAAACAAATAGGTTTGTTCTCATTGGGTAAAAAGGAGCATAACATTCCTGAAGCAGCTGGGAGCAATGTGAGATGCTGTGAAATTACTTTCACCACAGTGTTTATGCAATGCTTTCCCTTAATAAGGAGAGAGTTGAAAGAGAGCAGAGAGATGGATTCCTGGGTGTATACATAACGAGGTTTGTACATAAGATGAAGAATAGGAAAGCAGAAAAATGGTAGAAAACCTGAGCTATCCAAAACCTACTTGATTATGAGGGGTTTGGGTCTCTCTCCCTTGTAGTACTTCTACACTAGTTTGATTGATTTCAGTTGAAAATACGGCCAATTAATCCCAAAGAAAGACAGAAGAAATGAATCCCTGTTATATATTTGTAATTTGACATTCTGATATTTATGGTTAGGGGTGAGAAAACATAGTTCTGCTTTTAAAATACATGAGGAATAAACTTGCACTGCCTAGTTAACCTGACAAATATCAAACCCTTAAAGGGTTTGTATAGCTCAGGTGTGAACAACTATGAAAGGAGAGTCGTATTAGCTTACTATGGCACTCTTTTTTGCTGAAATTACCCTTGTGCAGTGCCAAGGCATCTGTGAGGAAAAAGAAAGCAACCATGAATCTTTTGGGGTCCAGTCATCTGATTTTCCCTGGGGTCCCTTCTTGGGGACCTTCTCATTTCTGGTTGTTGGGTCTGCACAGAGGGAGCTGGGAAAGGAGGAACTGAAGGAACAATGTACCCTGGGGGATGCTGGCAGCATTGCTGATGCAACACAAGGGGGATAGCGGCCCATGGGACGGGGATATTGGTGGACTAGTCATAGTCTCACTATTTCTACTTGTTGGAGCTGAAATTGCTGCTTAATTCCAGTAAAATTTTAAGAACAAGGCAGAATTGGAACAAAAGAGCAGCCAGCGAGTGGCATATATAGAGTGGGGCTTCTTCCTCTCAACCTCTCCCCCATCTTCTCCTTCCTCTCCTCCCCCCTACCTCCCCATCTTTTATCAGTAGTTTTCATGCTTGTATGTTGATTCTTAGGAGACAATACAATTTCATCCTCCCAAAGCAACAATTTCCAGCCAATTATTCAGCATGAAACCTGAAATATTGTACATACAATACCACGAACCTGAAGTAATGCAACGTGAATTACATATTTGATCACAAATAGTAGCTATGCTGTTGCCCAAACTATTCCCTTTGATTTCCAAATGCAGCTGAGTGAGCCCTGTTGCCACCTGGATGTGCCTTCCTTCCTTGGCAGAGCCAGGAGCAGCTCTGATTGAGGTGGGAGGGCTCTGAGCAGCTGTTCTGCCTTCTCCAGAGGAGCAGCTCAGCAGCCCTCCCCGGCCATTTGTTGCCTTAGTTTGTGACATTTCTGCCTTTTGTTTTCATGTAGTGTAGTTCTGAGACCTCCTAAAGGGCTGCAGAGGAGAGCTCTGCCAAACCCAGAAAGACTGAAGCTTCTGAAATGTTACTCTAGGCGTATGAAGAAATATAATATGACTACAGCAAGGCTTAGGGTAGGACATAATGTCTGTATACGTTGCTGCTTTTGTGATGCTACCAAACAAATCTAGGCTGTAATGGATGCATTGCTGCTCTTACGCAAAGCCTTTGGCTACTGCAGATAAAGCTTACTATGCAAGGATCAAAGGCAGAGTTACAGCACAGCCTCAGTGAAATTTTCCATCCCATCTGAAACATGTTAGTGCTGTTAGCAGCAAATCCCATGCAAAGCTGCTCAAGTTCAGCTGTACGTAACTTCTCAGATAGCCGACACACATTGTTTTCCACTTACCCAAAATGTAAGCTACTCCACTAAGGTGATGCAGTGGGATTCATCAAAGACATAGCAGGATACAGGAATCTATGAGTCTGATCGTAAACAAAATGGTATCTTAATTGCTGTCAGCAGCAATACACCTGAATCACACATTGCTTTTATTAATTTGTTTAGGTGCCTTTGTTGTATTCTTTTATCTCTTGAACTGGTCAGGTGAGCTGGTATATCTTTTAATCTCTTAATTTCTGTTAAAGTCTTAATTCAGTTAATATTGTTTATAAAGAGAGATTTCAGATTTTAGAAGGGGGAGTAGAAGAGTTCTTTTTAATCCATCTGTTCATTTCTGTATTTTAATGGTTTGTGTCCTAATATTTGTAGAATTGTAGAATGGTTTGGGTTGGAAGGACATTTAAGATCATCCAGTTCCAACCTCCTGCCACGGGCAGGGACACCTTCCACTAGAGCAGGTTGCTCCAAGCCCCTGTGTCCAACCTGGCCTTGAACACTGCCAGGGATGGGGCAGCCACAGCTTCTCTGGGCACCCTGTGCCAGCGCCTCAGCACCCTCCCAGGGAAGAACTTCTGCCTTCTCTAATCTAAATCTACCCTCCTTCAGTTTAAAGCCATTACCCCTCATCCTGGCACTATATTCCCTTGTAAAAGGTCCCTCTCCAGCTCTCCTGTAAGCCCCCTTTAGCTATTGGAATGCTGTTGTAAGGTCTCCCCAGGAGCCTTCTCCAGGCTGAACAAGCTCTCTCAGTCTGTCTCCATAGGGGAGATGCTCCATCCCCCTCTGATCATCTTCATGGCCTTCTCCAGGCTCTCTCCAACAGGCCCACTTCCCTCTTGTGCTGGGGGCCCAGAGCTGAACACAGTACTGAAGGTGGGATCTCACGGAAGTGGAGCAGAGGGTGAGAATCACCTCCCTCGACCTGCTGGTCACGCTTCTTTCGGTGTAACCCAGGATATGCGGTTGGCTTTCTGGGCTGCAAGTGCACACTGCCAAGTTTCTGTGTGTCATACTGTTAGATTCCTGGGCAAGCCTGAGAGGTAAATCCCTTTCTTTGATCTGCACTTCAGCCTAAATCCTAAATTCTACATTCAGTTCTTTGTCATTTTCTACTTAAGCATGCAGCCCTTTGAAGTCAATATGAATTGGCTCCAGGAGCTGACCTTATGGCTTTGCAGTTCTGTAGCAACCCCTGGGACACCAAACCCTTCTTGTCATTGGCATTGCTATCATTGTTGGCCCAGGCACCCATGCTGCGGCGGAAGCAGGCACTGAAGGGAAGTGCCAGGAGGCAAACAGAGTGTGCATACAAAGATTGCAATGTATGGAGATAATTTTTATGTAACTGCTGACAATTTCTATAGGAAAAAAACCAGGTGAGATATTTCAGCTGGTATCTCTGAAATGCTCTGTTGGAAATGCAGGAGAGGTTAGGTGCAGCCTTTTTCAGGTGCTCAACTCCAGCCTTGCTCTGCCATCTAGTGTTTAACTTAGAAAGTTCAACTTCAGCAAAGTATATTTGTGAGGAAAAAACATTTAAAAATAAAACGAAGGCACAACGTTTGTAAGTGTGAAGCAAATGTAACAAAAATGAGGGAAGACATTTTTTGCATTCTAAGTAGAACTGTTCATGTAGAGAGTAAATTAACTGGTCATTGTCAAGGATAACATTTTGCAGTGGAAGAGCTATAAAATTTTTATTACAGTCCTACAATTTTTGAATCTCTTTGTTTAGTTAAGAGCAAACTTATTTCAGTAGTGACTCCAGATGTTCCTTGCAGTGTATCTGTTACCATAAATTGTCACTGAGTGCTTTCAATAATCAAATGTCAGATTTTGTTGTTGTTTTGGGTTTGGGTTTGGTTTTTTTTCACAGACTGATTACTTCTGACTGTTTCACACTGATATTTTTGTTGTGTTTGACTTCTGAATAATTGATTATATAGGCTTTTAAAAGTAGAAAATAGTTGGTTCTACTTCAGATCTTACAAGATATGGTCTTTATAAGACAGATTACTTCAGCCTCGGCATGGTGTGGAAACTTATTAGCTGTGTTACAGTTATAGTCCATCACAATCTTCTGTGTTGATGGGAGCCCTTTTAAACTCTGGAATAAAACCATATCAGTTAAATACCATTTTTTGTTGTACCTGTTTTACAGCTAATTTCATCTTCTGGTTAGGAAAGGGATTCTTGATGATTTCTTCAAATCTTGCACAGCCATTATTTTCTGCCAGTAAGTTCTGGCTGCTTGCTATTCTGCATTAACCACTTGCAGACTAGAAGTAGATGACATGCAAGAAATCATCGTGGAACATTAGATCACAGGAATGGAAGCCGTGGGAATAGCTGTTAGTAGTGTTATCCCAGCTATGCTGAGAGGCAAAGAAAATGATGGGACAACAAAGAGGTTTAAAAGAGATATAGAGGGAAAATCCAGGGAGATTAAATGAAAGAAATACAAAGCTATTAAAACAAAATACATATTTTATACAACATTGAAGGTTTAATAAGGATCAGATTCACAAGCAGCAAAATCCATTCCATGCTCTTTGGTGGAGTTACACTAATTTGCAATTACTGGAAGACCTTTTCGTTAGCCTTAGGTAGGCTCATTTCCAGTTTCAAAATCTGAAATTCTCTCCTCAGATGTTGCAATCTTATAAAAAATTATAAATGAAGTGGCAATGCATAAATTAATTCCATAAAATGCCTAAAGACTGCGTTGTTTGATATTCATGATGGATTCTCCATGGCACCCTAATCTTCCTTATACAATTTCATTGCTATCACTGATCAGCCCTGCGGTATTGCCCTCTAAAAGCATAATTTTGTAAAACTCTGAAAGCTGATAAAGAAAACATTATTATTACTATATATTTATGGATAGCTCTGAGAAATGTATGGTATGTTTTTCCAGTTCTTCTGTTTAGCACTGCCCATATTTTCATGGTTTATCCAATTTTTCAGGTTTTAATTTTACTTTTTTTGTTTGTTTCAAATATTTAACAAAATGTTGACATTCTGTTAAATACTTCTCAGTCCTCGCTGTATTCCACTGGAATATGAGACTGGTCAGGATCCTTTGTAATAAGCTACTATGTTAATCCAACATTTTTTTCAGTGATACCATTTAACTGTAGGTCTGAATTCATCAAGTTATTGGGATATTTAACCATTTTCTAATAAATTCTCAATTTCATCTGTTATGAAATGAATTATGACTGAAAATTATGACTGAAGGGGCACCTTGAATTACAGCAGGGATTTAATTTCTTATTTACCTATGCAGGATAATAAAAAGAGTTAAACATTAAAAAATAATAAAAATCAGCTGTTTCTCCAAAGTTTTGGAAAATTACTTGTAATGAAGGCATACTGAGAATCTTGTTCTGTTTATGAAAGCTTGCAACTCATGCACAAGAGGGCCATGATATACCCTCGTTTCGAAACTACATTGTGGAAGAATTGAAAATACATAAAATCATATGTTTCAAATCAGTTGAACTAGAGCCTGGGAGGTTTTGGTATCTTCTGTCTAAGGAATTCCTCCAACAGCTTTCTGGTTATTTTCTATGAGAAGAGATAATAGGATGAAATTAAACCGGATTGAAATATCCTGTTGGAATGTTGAGCAGTACAGAATAGCACAGATCCTCAGGAGAAGGATGGATCAGGACCATGCTTTCACATTTCCTTCAGATATAGGTCCTTTTTGTTTTTTGTGGTAACTAGAAGAATTAGGGACATAAAAAAAAAAATCAACTGTCATTCCCTTTCAAGAGGTAGAAAAAGACATAATTGAAATGACACTGTGGTTATTAAATTCTTCCAAACATTTCTCAGCACCTTTAAAATGTCAATAATGATACCTGGTTTTCTTTCCTTTTTTGAAGAAAGGCAAGCAAGTCCTGTTTGTCTACTTTTTCTTCTTAATTTTAACATTTTGAATGGTAATTTCACCTTTCACACACTTTCTTTGTTGAAACATATCACAAGTTTTCATCTTTCCTCTCCTTTGGTACATGGGCTGCTTGTCCTCAAAGAGCTTCAAGTTACAGCCCAAACAACGTTAGAGTACGCTGTGGCTCTGCAGTAGTTCACTTCTGAACTGCAATCCACAGACTCTCAGTAGATTTTTTTCTCCTTTCTGGAAAACACTTTCCTGTCTGTTGCTATTTATATGTTGTATACTTATGAAGTAATGTTTTTCTTTGTCAGATGTGCTTCGTAACCTTAACAGCTAACTTTGTAGAATAAGATCTTTGCCCATTTCTGCCCTATCAAATATGAAATTTGTTTATGTTATAGAACATTCCATGTTCAGCCTTTTTATTTTCTGGTATGAAGCAACCTATGACCAAAATTAAAAATCTGCTGCATAAAAAACAAGGTCAGAATGTTCATTTTTGGTGTGTTTAAGTTATTTAAGAAAATTGCCTACTGGCAGTGCAGCAGATCTTTATCCCACAAGTTAGGTCTTTATGAATGTATTCTTGCAACCATTAAAGTCAGTTGATTTATTAGGGTACAGACATCCAGAAAAAAATCTTGTACAGTCTGAATCTTATAACACTCATCACCCAGTTTTTTCTTTATTCTTTTCACAATAAATTCTCAGCATCCAGTCATATCTGTATTCTTCACAGGTAAACAGGATTAGTTGGTTTTAAGTTAAAATCAACATACTTATTCAGATCTGTCAAGTATGTATACATTATTTATGCGGTAGTAAAAACTCTGATGGATAAATATGTTCAACAGTGTATTGAGATGGCACAACATAGCTCTCTTCTTTTTCTAGTCGGTTGCAGACAGTTTTTACATTTCATGTGGAAATTTGCATCTCAAAAAGCAGAGATGATGTGTTTACCAGGCAGTGATCTCAAATCCTTTGTGGTCGCATTTTTGCATACACTATTGCTTTGTCATTTTGAATCAAAATTTTTAATGTATGTATCTTGATAATTGTCCACATTCATGGAAAAAGAAATAAAAAACATTGCATAATTACCACTAATGGAGAAGTGGAAAGAGACACTGGAAAGAAAATTTTTCAATTTCCATCTTACAATAGGGTTAAGGATTTTTTTATATCCATTTTAATAATGCTGCAATAATAGACTTTTGTGCTCTAGTTCAGTGAAGGGGAACATTCTCACTCTGAGAGTATGTAAGTTTCCCTCAGTAAGCACATTTCTGATCTCTCTTCAGCATTGTGATCTAGAGCAAAACAGTCTGTATTTTGCAGGAAACTTTAAGCAAACATGATGTAACTCTGAAGGGGCACAAGGTAAAAGAAAGGAGGGAATATTTTGCCCATAGTTCAGAACCACACAGTGGTTTATCGTGGAGCTGCAGACAAAAGAGGAGCCATGCCAACAAGTAAAGTTTGTCTGGCCTGGATTTCTTTCTCCCTCCTCGCCCAACAGAGTCTTCCAGTGACTGCAGATGAAGAAGCATCTAGACTATTTTTTGCATATTTTCCCTGTCCGCATTGTCTGCTTAGTGCCTCCTGGAACTGATGGCATGTTCAGGCATCCATTTGTTTACTGTGCTACTCCAGCCTTTCTCCCATGGTGCTCAGAGCATTTAAACACTAGTACAAAAAGGCTCATGTTGTCAGCATGTATTAGCTGATTCCCTCAAATTCAACAACGTATTTCCTGATATGAACCACTGGAGTTATGCCTTAGCTCTATTAACACACACATATATTGTTTCTTAACCTTTTGCACTTCAAATTCTGATGATAGTCTGGTAGGGAGAGAAGAGTAGCAGCATAAACCAGAGGTTGTGCATGCTTATTGGGCCTGGGAATAAACATGAAAGGGCTGGGGAGAAAGAGCTGCCCCCAAGGAGAAGTAGTGGACAAACACACCACTAAAGGGTGTGATGAGAAGGAAAAATGAGATGGGGGAAAAAAAAAGAAAGTAAGATATGATTTATTTTTTTTCCTAATACTTGGGTAGAAATGATGCTTTAAAAAGGTAAATGATAGGGCACCAGAAAAGACTAAGACTTTTGTATCAGTACTGTACCCTGTTCTAGTCAGCAGTAACTGAAGAGCGTTTCAGCAGTAACTAAAGAGCGTTATTTTCCCTCAGCATGTTAGTATTAAAAGACTGTAAATTCTAAGTGTAGGTAATTACTTTTCAGTCCTTGACATCATTTTATCATTGTATTCCAGATAGAGGTGTACAGTTTTACCTTGCACGCTGTATGTACACATATGTATGTACAACCCATTGGGCTGCATCTGTTGACAGCTTCACTGTCTCAGGTGCCTCTTTGGCTGACTCAAGCCACTTAAATATGTCATTGATTCCCAGTTACAGTTACAAAACTGTAAACTGTAAATAAACATAGCTCTGACTGCATTGTTTGGTAAATACATATTTCAGAAATCAGTTTACTATCATCGGATTCTATTTTGCATTATTGCTTGTGGCCAACAAAATCCAATGAGATCTAGGTTATTTCCAGAATGAAAACATACTGACTTTCCAAGGCGTCAGCAAGGCAGCTACTCAGTATTCAATCTCCGTTACTCCAAACATCGATATAATTGGTGTATTTTCCAATTGTCAGAAATATTTGTAATGTTAATTAAGAAAGAAATTGTTCTGACAGAATACACAGCTTACAGACAAAATTTCCACTTAAAGACATGTTCTTTCTTTTAAAAGCAGGAAATTGGGTAAATAATAAAAAATTTACAACTTGTTTTCCTAGAAATGTTACTGCCTTCTTGAATGAGTGCATGAAGACAAAATGTGCTATGCTCTATAAAAAACAGGGTTTTCTCCCGTTAACAATGTTTTCTGAAATACTAGATCAGTCAGTAGAGATAGAAAATATATCTTATGCTTCATTAAACATCATAGCTTGTTTGCTGATATTTCTTTTGATATTATTTGTTCTTTGAAACTTCTGCTGTCAACAAGCATTTCACAGACCAGTAATCGGAAATGAGATTTTGATGTTCAACCCTAACTCTGCTGCGAGACATTACGTATTATATGTGAAGGTCAGGTTACCGCCGAACCATAGTATCTACTTGGATATTCAGCATACAGAATATATGTATTGCTTCTGCTTGCAGGACGTTCCATGCTCCTCTCACCTGGTGGTTGTTACCTGAAGGACTAGTTTTCTTATTACTGAATTGAGGTGTAATGTATTTCAAGTTGCTTCTCTTGAAATACTTGGAGTCTGGTCATATACAATAAAAATAAGAAGGTTCTGTAAACTTGTCTTTGCTCACAGTGTTTTTGAGGGTGGGTCCTTGCATGCTGTCTTGGTTCCAGTTACCTCAGAAGCTCAGACTGAGAGCCAGCTCCACACAGTCCCCTGAAAGCTGTTCCCCCTGTCCAGAAGGTGCACAGCAGCTCCTGGCTCTGCTGCTTGCAGATAACCACTTTTTAATGACTTATTTGGAATTTCTATCCTTGACCTGAAACTAGTTCTTCATTAAAAGTTCTAGATGTGTTTTTAGGAAGAAAGGAAAGAATTAATCCAAATTTGAAATGTTTCTGCTAAGATAGGCAAGCTGGTAATAGCAGACACAGAAATCTGAAGTTCTGCAAGAGGCAGGTTTGGAATATGACGTATTCCTTTGGAATCTGTACCCCACTGGCTTTTAGTAACTACATATACCTTAGGATAATCCAGGTATTTTGACTGCATCTTGACTACGGCTGGTAAAGTTTTAGGAAAAAAGCAGAAACCTGAAGGGTTGTCCCAGCTCCTACTAGTTGCTGTGCCACCCCAGAGGGCTGCCTGCCAGCTGAATGTGGGCAGGTGCAGGCAGGGATCTGGCATCCCTTGAGCACAGATGCAGCATTCCCTTATTCCAAAGGCAATGAGGGTTGGAGCGTGAATAGCAGTAACCTGATACAGATTTTGTGCCACTCATAAACAAGTAACATACATAAAAATGAATAATAACAAGATGTAAAAGTGTGTTAGTATCTAGGTCAGTTCTTCTCTTTTGCTTGCTGATGTGGCAGAAACACTCTCGGAGATCATAGACAAAGTATTTATAAACCAATGCAAGGGAGAAGATCAGAGATCAAAATGAAATCCAGAGAAATCTCCAGGCAAATTGAAGAAAATGTATCTGCTTTTTGTGAAGTTGTTTCTAAAATATTGTGCTGGAACAAACAATTCATATTAAATATTTCTTTTAGCTGTGACTTTCTTCTGGGAAGCAGATTTTCCTTGTAAATTAAGCCCAGAAAATTCTGGAGTAAACTCAGCAGTGTTTTTTCCACTGACTTACTTAGGGCTGGTTTAGAGTACTAGCAAGTAGCTCTGCTGGCTGACCCTGGCCTTCCCTGCCCCGTTGGAGCTCTTGTGCAGGCAGCACTGATGGAAAGCTCTGTTCTCTTATCCATGCTGCTGATTATCATCAACCATAATGGACTTGGAACCTTGTAGTGGGTGCAGATAATGGTAATTTGCAGGCAGCTGGAAAGAGGGGTATTATTTGATTTCCTTTCTTACTTCAGAGCCAATTTCCATGCTTTGCTGACAACTTTTATTTGACTATGCACGTTCCAACATCTCTAGATGTTCATAGCACTTCAAAGCTGAGGGTGTTACCTTGTGTAATTCTCTCCTTCCACAAATTGTGACTTTGCTCCTGGAAAATGCATAGGTGCCCTGTCTAAGTGATTAAAGCAACTCTTAAAGAACACTATTGATTTAAAATATTTAGGGGTTTGGCTCACCCTTTAAAAGCCATCAGTCTAAAAACAGGATGGAGGTCTTGAAATAGAGGCATAATACATTCATTTTAAAAATGATGATGGAGAACGTTAAACAGGAATTGGGGAGGTTGCCAAATCCAATTGGGAAGAACACGGTAGGGAAAAGGGAAGGGAGGGAGGGAGGCAGAATAAAAGCCATACATTTTTCATCATGAGGGATCATTCTAGCAGAGCTGACTTAGGGCTTCTCAACAATGTGGGCAAAAATAAATCCTGCTCTCCCAGATGCTATGGAGTAGAGCTTTGACAGAGTGCTGGCTGAAGAGCAATGAGAAATCTTTACCTTTATGCTGACCACACCAATAGCTATTACGGAGGTAAAAAGCATAAGGGTAGCACCTTGCCCTGTGGGTGGAAAACTGCAAATGTGAGATGCCTCCTACCCACAGTGTCTGCTACCGCCACTGGCCCTAACCTCTCCCTTGGACTAGCACCTGGACTAGCTTTGCAGGACTGTGGCATAGGCTACCAGCTCAGCAGATCCATGTCTGTTCTTGCCAGGGAGGGGGAGAAGTGGCCTAGGCAAACTTTTGCTATCCCTTTCAATGCTGTCTTGATATGAGTAAATAAATCATACTTTATGTATACAGTTTTGGCAGTTTAGAATTTACATTCTGATGCCTATGTAAACAACTGTTGAATGATGTTAAAGCCCATTGTATTTTGCCCAGGACTTCTTTATCATGTTGTTTGTGTACCTTATAAGTGATCTCACATGGATTACTACAAGATTTAACCATGGCTTCTGTCGCCCACCATGTTCTGTGGCTATGTAAGAGTTAACAAGACAACAATGAAGAGCAGAAGCTGTAGAAGCTGCATATAGCCATAATAAATGACAGAGAAGCTATAAATCCTAATTAAAGACATATAACTTCCTTTTTGTTACTGGGCTTTAACATAAGGCTCATCTTAACCACCCTTGGCTGTTGCTGGAGGCTAGTGCACTAATTCAAAACCCACGATTTCAATGACCTTGTGAAGATTTTGGGCCAAATCCTAATATTTCTTGTCCTTATTGTATCCAGAACCAGGTTTGCTTGAAAATCGTTATTATTTATTTTTAGAACAGAAGCACTATGAAATGCTTTAGTACATTGTGATAACACCTTCACATACACCTTGTGTTAAGTATTTAAAATAGCATTTGATGTAACAAAACATATTAGGTGTTGCTCTGCTAAAATGCTACTGCAAAGAATAGCTTTGCATTAGCAGAATAACAAACAAAACAAGATCTGAAAGTTTTATGTTGATTTTGGTTGTGAAGTTGCTATAGATGCACATTCACTATGAAGCAAAGTCAGCAGAAGACTGAAGTACTACATAAATATTTTACTAGCTGGATAGCACAAAGAATGTCAGTGGGGCTGATGCTGTGGCTTCTTGCCCCTTCCTACCCCCCATGAAGTGTGGTAAAAAAAGATATTTTGTTTGAGTTCTGGATACCAAAAATTAAAATGAATCCATTGTATGTCTTAAACATTAAAGGTTGGGTTGTAGCATCTTTGGATATAATAACTTTGCATATGGCAGAGATAAATTAAAAAATATTTTTGGGAACAGTCCAGCATTTGATACATTCATTTTGAAGTGCAATAACTCTTGAAGGTAATATGTTTTAAAGCATATTGATTTCTGGAGGGGGAAAGAAGAAAAGCTATTTTAGAAGCTTTTTGAGACTCCAGTCTTTGGAAGGTCTATTGAACAAGGAGCTTTTTAATTCCACCTTTGTAAAGGAGTGCAGCTGCTAATCTAAATTTATCTGGATATGAAACATTGATCATGACCCATGAAATGTTTTATCCAACTGAAAGTACTTTGTATACACAGAATGGCTTTTATTTGTTCCTCAAAGGGGCTGTTTGCAGACTTTCTTAATAGTCCTTCTGCTGACCATTGTGTTAGTAAAAGGGACTTGCAAGTAACCCTTTGTGTTTCTGCATTACTCAGTGACAGCTAGAAAACAGAAAGCACTTTTGCTTGCTGTGTTTGCAAACCTGATTTTCAGAGTATGTGGCATGCTAAGGAAGTGTCATAAGAGAAAATCAGGTGTTTTTATGGATTTGACACAGTCATCACTTCATTGCTTAATCAGTTACTAACACAGTTATCTGTAAAATTCTCACAGGCAGCACTAGAGCTACTAATGCACTAAGTTGCAGTGGTGAAATTCAGTGGTGAATGACTGTCATCCTAATTTCTGATTACAAGCAGCTCAATCCTGACCACTTACTTTCTAAGCACAAATTTAGAATTCCCATTCTTTTTTCTTTCCTTTTGCATGCAAGTGCAGACAACCTCTCTAAGATTTATCCTTTTCTTCTCATATAACTCATGAATTTGTGAGGCTTGTGTGTGGACAGTCTTTAGTATTTTTGACCTAAAGCTGTGAGTAAATGAAGGAGATGGCAGAGATAGTGGAAGTTAGGACCCTTCCCCCACACTGACTGCAGTATTGAGTATTGCCTACATTTTTCCTTGGAGCATTTCGCACCAAGTATCTTCACCCCTAATTTTCTGCAGATACAACTCGCAAATTCTCCTCTGCAAAAGTAACTCAAAGGCAGAGCAACCCTCCCAGGAAGTTCTAATTGCACTAAAATCATAAAGTTTTCACTGAGCAAACCATCAGACTGGACAAGACTCAAAATGCTGACACTGGTTTGCCTGTATCTGGCTTGCGAGAACCCAAAAGTTTAGACAACTGCAGAGATTTCGCTTAGGCTTCTGTGTATGGGTGTGTATGTACATCTATGTTTATGCAACATATGAAGGGCTAGTTTTAACTTTTTTTTTTTTTTACGTTTCTCTAATTCTGTTAATGGATAAAACATATTCCGTGCACCGATGGCTTTCTTTTCATCTTGAATCATTTGTCAGAATCAACAGAAATATCAAATACATTGGCTGCTCCTTCACGTCTCTTGGTAAATGGTACCTTTCCAAGGTGATTTTCCAGATAGATAAGATGAAGTTGTAAATGGCTAAGTGAGAAATCAGAAGAAAATACATTTTGCTATATGAAATGAGAGAAATTGTCACCCAGATATTACTAGAGGTAGTGGTGTTATATTTATGTCTGCTTTTGAGCAAGAATATAAAAGCAGTCACCCTAATATATGTTTTCATTTATGCTCGGTTTGGATGTTATAATTGCTCCTAAAGTTTCATGATCTGTATCTTTCTCCTGTGGAGATCAGTTCTGCTACATGATGCTACCTCATGAACAAAGTTACAGCAGCTCATCAAAAGGGCAGGGGATATGTCACTACTGCTGTTCTTCGTGAACACGTGAGCCTAATGCTTTGTGATATATGTAGGTGGTTTTGGGTTTAAAGTCTGGGCATTATTGACCTCAAACCACTAAAGCCTCAATTCACCTAGGTCATCTAACTGTGGTATTGCTTCACATCTCAATCAAGTCAAAGTAAATTGACACTGCTGACGAAAGCAATGGCTGTATTCTCCCCAGTGCTCTCTGCCAGACATCCCTTCCACTTCCCTTGAGCCAGCATTGTTTGTGAAGCCACACGGTCAGTCTGCTCAAACAATTGATCAGACTAGCTGATTACTTTTCATTCAGAGCAGCTTATGTCATATCACCATAAGCCTTATGAAGTAGTTTTGTTTATTAATATCATTGAGATTATATTTTGTTATACATTTGTTGATAGAAAAGTCATAATACATTAAAAATTGTGGATGCTACTTGCCTTTAATAAACTTCTGTGAAGCAGGGGTAACTCAAGTATTTTAGGGCCAGTAAGCATGTATGAGTTTATGTTAGAAGGCATATGTATGTGTATACATGCACACACAAATACAAGATTTCATATTCTAACACTATAAAAGTACAGGATCGGATTTGAGGGATGTTTTAGATGAAATTCTCGGGTAAAAGATAAAGAAATACAGCATGACTCTTAGAAACATGGAATAAGCATCTGAGGATGCTAGTGAGTTTTTCAGGGCCTTATCAGTCAACATAACCTCAGTTTATAGGATGCTCATTAAACATTGTTTTCCTAGAGTAGGCAGAATCCGTAGACAAAAACTGCAGATGGGAGAAGAGGGAGTAAGTAAAAAAACCCAACAAAGCTTGAGGACTTCCATTCATCCAAATGTTTATCAACGACTTTGTGGCCCCAAGTTGTTCACAGTCTCCTTGAGCAACCCCATATATTGAAAGAATCAAAACTTCCTGTAAATTTCCTTTTTTTTGCAAGACAACCCAGGAACACCATCCAGTTACACTTTGAAGCCCCTGTCTCCTGGATTGATTTCATCCAAGCACATCAAGTAAAATGTTTAGTTTGTTCCAGCGCTAGGAAAAGGGTCATGGGACAGGGTGAGCTGAAATGTGTTACCTAATCACAACCTCCCTTCAGCCCCTTTTTCTAAACTAAATAAAACTTCAGTGGGTGAAGAATAAAGCAATCACACCAAATCCATCAGATCCTGCAGATGTATCAGTGACACCTACTTGTCAGCAGTACCAGAGGCACAGATAACATTAACATAGAAACCTGACCTTTGTCCACAGTTGATGGAAATCTTTGATCAAGGGTACAAGTGTTGTATTAAACTGACTCTTATCTGAAATCAAACTGAAATGGTAAAAAAGAAACCCAAATAACAAAACCAACCACTTAGATGTATCTGAAGTTGCCCTAAATATGTTATACAAATATGTTAAAACTGTTATGAGACATTCTAAAGGAATTGAAATACTCTCATTCTTATATAAGCAGATTTTCTCAGGGAAAATTTAGGTACTGTTCAATTTTAACTATTTTAAAATATACTGATGGTGTCTTAAACTGCCTTTGAACTTCCTGATTCTTCTTTTTAGCTTCATTAAAATCTATTTTGTAGTTCCCTAATATTTGTTTAAATGTTTAATTCAGGCTTCCCAGTTTCCTTCTTGGTTCGTAAGGAAAGTATTTATCTCTTAAATATGTATTGAAAAAATATGATCGAATTTATTGTTTTTTGAATGTTAGTGATTTAATTACTCTGCATTTAAAGAGTGCGAGTGATTTGATAGTGAAATATGAAGCATCCAAGGGATTCTATTTATGTGGTATCTGATACAAGTATTAGTGAGGTAAACCTGGGTTTTTCAATAACAAACAACCAAAAATTCTAAAATACCATTTTGCAAGGTTAGAAAAAATTTTAACTTCGCTAAGAATTTAAATGTATGATATTTATTTTCTTTTTTTGATGAACAAAGGAAACATTGAAATATATTCTAAGGTTCAACAATTTGCAGTGCATGAGCCCGATTTACGAGACTTAATTACCTAGGTTTTCTTGTTAAATGTAGCCATTCACAGAATATACTCACTGTTTATCATGATAAACTACTCGCATAGTGAATTTAATAAATTATTACATTCTGGTCATTAACATACGCCTGCAAAAGCATGAAAATAAACTAACTTGTACTTTATCACGGATTCCACAAGGGGACAACATATACCTGGCATTTAACTACAGCGCTATTATTAAAATCTTTGCATTATTCAACAGACTTGGATGAAGTTCATTGATTTTTGTATTTGGCATTCTTGTGTATTAATTTGTGCTGTTATCTAAACCTTGCACATTCACAGGTGTTAATAGAAACCAATCCAATTTTATATGGTACTGAGCATGGGCGTTATTATGTGTACTTATAATTAATTACAATTAATGCTTAATATGCATTTCATTTATCACTTGGACTGTCTTGACACAAGCACTCTAGTATTGGAAATCCCTTCATGGCTAACGGAAGCGTACAGTGTCTGTTAGAAGGTCACACATTAGCAGAGCATATGCTAACATTCACATTGGAGCAGCTTAATGGCAACGTTGGGAGGTTTCTTGAAGAGAAAACAGAAAAACCAACCCCACCACCATGTTACACAATCTTCACAGACTAGGTAAAAAAACCCCACCAGATTGTAAAGGTGGAAGTGCAATTTTCGTCTGAATAGTCCTTTTGCATTTGCTCATTAGGGCAGGAGCCTGCATTTCTTATACACACTGGAAAAGACTTTTCCCTGCAGGTAATCACAGTGAAATCAATTACACTCTTAATAGAATAAGGGTGGTCCAACCTGGTCCAAAACAATTAAATCAGTCCTGTGAGACCCTGACATCCGATCAATATGGCATTGGCATAAAACTCACCATCTCATTGGTTTTTTTTGAGACTCACAAAGCTCATGTCTGAGGGCTGAGCACTCTTATTTCTCTCTTTCCAAAGAATAAGGAAGTTAAACTTTGTTTTGGTGAATGTTTCTGTATAATCTTAATCTTTAATTTAGAGAAAATGATACATCTATATTTGTGTCAAAATGAGCAGTACTGTTATACAGTATGGTTATAAAAACTGGAAAATAAGTATTTAATATAAGTGAAATATTTCATTTTTCTCATGCTTGTTCTTCAGCCTGACTGTATGATGAACAGTTTTCTATAACTCACGGAATGTCTGACACTTTATATCAGTCCTTGGGAATGGAGAGAAGCACCATTGTCTTCACAGAGCACTCAAACTGACTTATTCCTTCTTTATAGTAGTCTCACTGAAATAGGCAAAACTTTGCTGGAAAAATTAATACTACCTATCCAAAGTCTCCAGAAACAGCAGACAAAAAATATTGCTTTTTATGTTATGTTTTGTTTTGAGTAATGCTTAATGGAACAAAAATAATAAATTATATACTGTTCAATATGCTAGGAAGTCACTGCTTTAAGTCAGCCACATGATAAAACAGCAATGTATGTGGAGAGTGGATACCTTAATGCAGAAAACAGGAGACACATTGCACCCAGATAAGCCCATGTATATTTAAACTACAGTGGCAGCAGTTATTTATATATGAATTAGCTTACAGTAAGCTCTGTGCTGTCACAACTGATTGACTAGTGAAACCCAAGCCAGATAAAGATTAGCTGATTTCTCTCTCAGCTACACACCCCTTAATATAGTGTAGACGTGGTTAAGTCAAGGCCAGGTTGGACAAGGCTTTGAGCAAACTGGTCTAGTGGAAGGTGTCCCTGCCCATGGCAGGAGGGTTGGAACTGACTGATTTTTATCATCCCTTCCAAACTAAACCATTCTATGGTTCTGTTCTGGTATATCTATTTTGCTGTATTTATCTTTGTTGACTAAGAGTCTTGATGTGATCTTTTTTCTATTTATTTGTGTTATTTTTCCTTCGCTTTCGCCTGAAGTACTGTGAATTGGAGGTATTGGGGGTTGTCTCAAGTATCTAATACAGCTTTTGCAATCTGCTGGCCCACTCAGCAACTGCCTGGATGTTCAAACTGTGTTTCCAGCAAAAGTGGGAGTTCTTTTGTCCTTAGGTCTTCCAGATACACATCAGCTGAATAAAATACTCCTCTGGTTGCATGTCCTTTCCCATGTGGACAAGTTCTTAATGCTGTTGCTTGTCCCATCACTACACATCAACACTTAATTTAACAAAAAACCTCAGAAGTATAGTTTTATCTTTATAATTTTATTAAGAATCAGAATATGGAGACCATAAGACTAAACCCTCTGGATCCAGAGCTCGCTCTTCGCTACCTTAGCCATTTTTGGCTTTTGTTTTTGTGATCGTTGTCCTATGTGCAGTGATGGGTTAAGTCAGAATGAGCTTCATTTGTGTTTTCTCACTAAGATGTTTTTCCAGATACAAAAGTTGTCCTGTGCTGCTAAGAAATTAAAGATCACTTTGTTTCCAAGCTTTTACCACTGATACCCTTGGTCAGCACTAAAATATTTCTACCACCACATCTGAAGCTTGATGATATGAAAAAACTTGTTTAGGTTTGGTTTATTCTTATTTTGGAAGGTGTTGAAGTCAGTACTCTTAAGATTTGAATCATTGGTAGAGAAAGTGGGTTTTATAGTCCTTGTAAGATGAAGTTTCGTTTCATTTCTCCACACCCAGTTCTCTATATTCGAAGTACCATCCCGAATAAGCATGCACTGAAATTAAAAACCCTTTCCCTTTGTTTGACCTTGCAGCAGCTACATGTCCATGAAGCTGCTGGTCTTCCCAGGAAAATAATGTGAGGGAAATATGTTTTCTGATATCATTGATGCCACTATTTATTCCTCATTGACAGACTGTCACAGTATGTTCATAGGGAAATATTTTGTAGTAAGTGCCTGGATGTATTTTGTGGTGGGAGAAGAGGAGGGTGTGAAGCACTGCTCCTGTGTTGTGCGGTATGCACGCAGCGCTCAGTGCATCACTCTAACGTTTTCAAGGTTATGAATAGCCTGCAATATGTATTGCTGCATTAGGAAAGGATATGATTCTTTTATTTTTCTTATCTGGGAGACCTTCCTTATGTCAGGTCAAGGGTGTCCCAAGAGTAATGCAATCTCCTCTGGAAATTTCAAAGAACATGATGATTATCTGCAATTGACTGAGGACATCTGTGCTGGCATACTGACACACTACCTAATTGATTATCCCAGATTCACAGAGCTACATTCAAAACCAGGGCCCCAGCTGAACAGATGCCATAGCTAACACCCCCTTCTCGTTTCATCAAAAGAGTTCCACAAGTGGTGGGTTGTCTGTCAGAGCAGGGGGCGCGTACGTATATGGGTTGTATTTTATTAGGCTTTTCTTTCTGTAGTTGGGAAAATCCTTATACAACTTCAGCCAGTAACCTGGAGCCATAACTAATGGGTTATTAATAATACCTATGGCAAAACTGCCCTTACCCCTGGCTATAAGTAGCAATATTAAAATGTGACTTTGTTCTGTAAGTCAGAAGGTGCTGAAGGTCTGGAGGGCAGTGGCTGGGTTTTTCTTTCCCCAAAGACTTTTTCGTTAGTTCTCTGAAAGAACCAAAACATTCAGTAAAACCCAATAGTACACGATCCTATCTGTGTTTTTCACTGGGATGGTCACTTTGACCTTGACCACCTTACGAGTAATTCTTCCTTCTAGCCTCTGCACTTGACCACATGCTCTGATGTTATATAAACAGTTTAAGCAAATTCTCATAGCCTCTACTCAGTCTAGTCCTCCTCTATTGCTGACAGATGTTTATCATCACTTCTGCCAGCAGTGAAAATGTCATCAGTCCTTAATATGACATATGGGATACTTTTCAACATTTGCCATAGCAATCTCTCCAGCAGATGAAAAGTAAGTGTGAGCACGTATTACAACAGTACATTTCTTAAAATGTGCTGGTACCTAAGTATGAAGTCCATCACAGTAAATTTTCTGTCTCTAATTTCAGTAGCAGGTCATGCTTTTATGGAAAGGAACAGCACTTAATCAGTTGTAAGTTTATGATTCCTGCAGATACAGATCATGTGGTTATGAACATTACAGAAAGTATCTGTCAAAAGCAAATGAAAAACATGAAATGAAAAATTGAAAATATTCTTCCCCAACTTATATCACTTAACTTTAATTTTGGTGCCTAAACAAAGGACTGATCTCCTTTTGGCTTGACTAAAACATCAGTTCTTCATATGAATCTTGGCTGTAACACCTTTCAAGTTATTTTCTATGAAAATGATTGGGTGGACATCCACAGCATAGCAGGAGTTCTTATTTTATACTTCACTGCAGGCTAAATTGAGTTTTACAGCTGATCTTTGCTTAACTTATTCTGACATTCTGTCCTGATTATCAGAACTAGGATGTCTTTCAGGTGATACAAAGCTTAGACCATCTGGGTGAAGTCTCGTCTTAAAGTGGGTTTTTCTGGGTTATTTCTGTGTTTGCAGTCAGGTCACTGCAGTGCAGATATGTTCGTTCATAGATCACAGCTGCTGAGCTCTCTGTACCCGTTTCCACCTGTAGATTGACTGTATCATTACTTGCTAAAATGCATCCCACTGTCTCCATTTTAGTAATGGGTAAGAGCTAAAATGAAAAGAAGTTACAGTTTCTTTCTTTCCCTCAGTTAGAATGTGCTGTGAGAAATGCCCACTTTGGCTGTTTGATAGGTAATAACTAGGCTGATCTGCTTTAAAATTAGAAATCTGCGTACAGAAACATCCATGATAGCAAGAGGAACAGAGCGTTTTATAACTAGCTTGATATTTCACTGTAGTGGAAAATATTCCACCTAATTTTTCTGCTTTGGTGCATATTAAATCATAGCTTGGCAGACATGATCTTAGATTTTTTTTCTTGGTAATACCTCAAGTTAATTAATCTTTCAGCATATTTTCAAGAACAATTCCTGTGCTGAGCAGTGCCCAGTTAATGGTTTAGTTCCACTTATTTACTTCATTTTAGGCTTTCTCATTGATCAGGAAATTTTTTGTGTTCAGCAATTGTATTTGACATTGTTGTGTGCTGGTATAACGGAGCTCAGAGGAACAAGAGTGGAAGTTGCCTTCGAAAGATGGCCACCCGGGAACTTGTGACCTTCTACAGTTGCATTGCAAGAGAATGGGAAGGAAGCTCCCACTAGTAAACAGAAAATTAAAAGTTAGAGCATGTTTTTGTCTTACATTGCTTTGGAAAATGCAGTAAATACTCTCCTGACCTCCTACTTATTTCTTCTGCTCCAAAATGTCATCCAACCATTCGCTTACATAACTAAAATGCTGTAGTGCTTCTTTTACCCCCCTAGAAAACAAATAAGGTTTTTTCTATGCTCTTAGAATTAGCTAGTTGCATCACTTCAGATTATGATAACTTTTGTGCAGCTTTGAGTTTTTGAAGGCAGTCCTCCTCTACTCACAGGCCCTGCTTGTTCACCTTCATGTTACAGAAGCTCACAGCGTGGTAGCAGCTAATGTCCCTTTCTAAAAGCAGGTTGATGTTATCTCTCAGGTGTTCTTGCGCTTTCTTCTGGAAGAGGCAAACAGATGCAACAGATAAATTTATTTCCTTTTCAATTCTTATTGCACTGAAATGTTTATAGAAATGGCTAAGGAGAGAGGAACTTGCTATAAGCTGTGTGTTTTCCTCTGTTAGACTCTCCATACCTGAAGTCTAGGTCAGTGCAAGGAGGAGAAATATACTTCCCTTCTCAAAGGTGTGTTCTAAATACATTGAAAAAGTGATATGGCACTTACGTACCATACTAAGGGGAACATGAAAATGAGGAAAATAGGTAATTCAAATTCTAAAAAGCATGTTAAAAGAAAAGGTAAGGGTGTGATCCCAGGAATATCCTCTAGCTGCTTTCTGCTGCTCTTACACAGCAACACAAGGTACATGTAGCTTATGACACCCAGGTATGCAGCACAGCCTAGGGCAGAAAGGGGCTGCAAGAGGTTTCTCATAAATAGGCGTTGTCCCCAAACACAGGGGGGAAAGCTGTAAGCACACATGAAAAATACACTGTGTGTGAGGATGAAAAAGATTGATTAGTTTGGTCAAGGCATGCAGGTGACTGAAAAGAGACAAAAGGGAGCAGACTATTTCATCAATTTACTTTAGCTGCCTGGTGCAGAGGTTAGGAGACAGTGAGCATTATTCAGCACCCCAAAGGAATTCAGCTCAGTGTAAGAGGGACAAAGTGGTATATAAAACCATTTTAAATAGTAGGATATCTACCAGCAAGATAGGGTGGGTTTTTTTTGCCTTTTGTCTGTATTGCTATCACACCCAAAGGGAACAATCACAACATTCATATTAACTGTTAAAAATATGAATTGTTACCTGCCTCTTCTGCCTGTTCTTACAAAGGTGAAACATTTGATCGAGTCTGTCCGCTTTGACCCACTGTTAAGCAATTCCCTAAGTGGTTCCCTTAGCAGTCAGTCTGTAAAACCTGGAACATCCTTCAAATGTTGGCCTTAAATTACAACATGGAGGAAAAGTGCCTCAGTTCCAGTCAAATTACGAGTCAACCTCTGCATTTTAGGGGAAGCTGCCTTCCCTCACCTGCTGGCCAGAGAACAGGAAGAGCTGTCAGATAAAGGGAGATGCTTTGTAGGGGAGGAGCATGCTACACAATTTATCATTCACATTAGGAAGAAGTTTTTCATCTGATGACAAAGTTGGAGGATGTTTCCACTGATTTTGAATAGATATCAGATATCAACATTTTATCTGAAATAACCAAATACAGTGCTTGAATGTACATAAATGTACATGCATATTTGACTGAATTTCCTTTGAATAAGGTGCTGGCATCTCACTAAACGGATAGTCTGGATAAAAGGAAATATTTTAAGAAATTAAGAAAAAAATAATATTTGCAGAATGAAAGATACAAACCCAGTTGTTCAGCTGTATGTGTTGAAATGAGTTTAGAAATAAACAGCTTTAATTAATGATCACTAACTGATAACGTCTTGAGCTTTCCTCAAAACCGCTGGTCAGTGAAAAAGCCACTTCAGCAATATTGAACAAAGGATTATCCCTGGGTGTACTGTAAATTGCATTAAGATATCAGAAAGAGTGCACCCAAGCAGCAAAGGTTGCTGCATCCTTGACTGTAATCGGTAGAAAGGAAGCAGTAGCTAAGATTATATTTGAATTTAGCCAGTCTGCGGCAGGAAAAATCCTGATAGTCATGCATTGATTTAGAATATTTAAGTGCAGCCTGTGTTAGTTTGGTCGAGGAGTAATCCTGATTTAAATGTTAAGCTTCTGAGGGCTAGCTTAATTTAAAGAAGATAAACCTTGGGATTGTATAAGGTATTTACCACAAAGAACATGGTCTATATTTGAGACGCTACGTAGCAGTTTAAAGAGCAAGAGAAATTTGAGAAACCAAAGGCCATAGAAATGTTAGAGTTCAGTACCATCTTTTTATATATTCTGTTTGTATGTGTGTAAAAGTTAAGAGTGCCTGTTCCATTAGACTTATTCTGACCTGCAGCAGCAGCTATGACAGCTTCTGGTTGTGGATCTAGATTATTTCATGGCAGACCCCGGGAAGCTGTGATGTACCAGATGCATAGCTGCTGAATGCTACAGCCTGAGTCCCTGGCTCTGTCCTCTTTGTACCCTTCCTTCAGCTATTTGTATACATAGGTAAGACCCCCTCTGCAGCCCTGAACCTTCTTTTCTCTAGGCTGAACAGCCCCATCTCTCTTAGCCTTTCCTCATAAAAGAGAAGCTTCAGTCCTTTGATGATCTTAGCAGCTCTTTGCTAGACTCTCTCTAGTATGTCCATCTCTAGTACAGAGGGGAAGGATCAGCCCCCTAGACCTACTGGCAGCACTCCTCCTAATGCAGCTCAGGATACCATTGGCCTTCTTTCATTTATAAGAGACAAAAATAATAACAATTTGATTAAAAATAAGTTTAAAATTACTTCAAACAGTGTTTTGACATTTTTGAGACCAAATAAGGTGATTTTCCTAAAGGAAAAATTACTTACTTCACAATTTGATTCCATTATGTTTAAAAGCATATGAAAATGAAAAAATTCTCAAAGTTCTGTAATAAAAAAAAAAATCTACTTTTTTTTGAGTTGCATGAAAAAGGTCATGCCTTGTGTTATTTTTCTGGTGTCATTACCAGAAGAATGGAAAAAAAAAATATTCCTACTGTTCTACTTATAAGGACAATATTCAGTGGACCATAAGAATCTGATGGAAAAAATAAAAGAATATTGAGGAAGTTGACTGCTCTCAAAGGGCTACAAAAAGGTTAAAGTTTGTAACCAAACCAGAGATTTTACTTACGTCAATCAAGAACTTTTCTGCTGTTATCGTGGTAGTGTTATTATGTTTCTATGTTTTATCAAAGGAAATGGTTAAATATAGTGATTCTGACCTTTGTATGCCTACTGAATTTGAAATGCTACCGTTTCAAAGAAAAGAGGATGAAAATTGATGCTTTAGAATGAAACATGCAAGGGAGGATCATGCCTTAGCTAAGGTAGTGTTTTAAATTCCATGCTCTGGGATTTCCTTACAGATTCTGGATGGACACAGCTGAATATTTTTCTCAGAAATCACCTTTTGTGATATACAAGTTGCCCTTTTAATGCAGCAAGGCACACTTAATACATACAAAATATAGACATTATATATATGAAAGCTTAGTGCTTGAGGTGGCATTAATGTACTCTCTCTTTTTGAATAGGAAGAAACAGACAGAAAGGAGCTAAGGCTTTTTTTTTCTCTTCTTCTTATATGGTTTCATATTTCATGTCTATTCCAATGGCTTAATGAAATTTAGAATGCTGACCGGATATCACAGAGAAACCATACTGGGACATTAAAATGAACAATAGCAAACATAAACATAAAGTCTCCTTCAGATTCCAATTACAACACACCCATCATTCTCCATTTTTTTCTGTTCCCAAGGAACACAGGGAAAATAGTACTCAATAATGTAAGATATGAATAGTGAGCTGTCTAATTCTAATACACACTGAGAATACCTCTGTACAAGGTAGTTTACTTCATTCTACCTTATCCAGCTAGGCTGTCCACAAAAAAAAAAGAATTAAGGAAAAAGATGTAGTGTATTGTAAATCCATAATTTCATTTGATGTGTAGGAAGTTTTTGGACAGACTCAATATTTTTTTTAAGGTAGTAAATGGAGCAGAAAAACAATACATCTACTATGAATCAACAGAATATACATACAATTCTAAGCCAGTCAAGAGAGCAGGATGTGTTTATTCTGAGATTAGCAGACATCTCAACCATAAAGCCAGGGGTTTTGCCTTGCAATTTCTATGGACCTCACTCCTGAATGAAGGAAACCCCAAATAGTTATTGATATCATTATTCAAGCTAGTGCAAGAGTATTGTAGCATAAAATTGGAGAGAGTGCCTTGAACACTGCTAGGACACCAAAATGAAAATTAGAAGTAGTATTTAGCAAAATGTTTAAAGACCACTGAAGAAGTGTGATAGAAGCATTGTGAACACTTCAGTTATCAAAAATGAAAAGGTGGAAGGTGAAGTTCTTTAATTTCAACTTTACATTAAGCTCTCCTCTTATGCATCTCATTCTTCACTTTGTTTTCTTTTTTCCTATCCTCTATTCTGCTGTTATTTATTAGCTCCTTTCTTTAAATGCCCTCAATCATCATCTTCTGTTGCCTTTCTCTTTCTTTCCATGCTGCTTTTGGGTCTGTGGTTTGATTTAGAGATTATGTGCTAAATTTTGGAGAGAGATTTCTGTTAAACCTATCATCTCTCAAATGGAAATTATGGCAGCTGCTTTGTGTAAAAGCCTAAAGACCTTTACCTGAGATTTCCTCTCTTCTCTCTATCCCAGAGAGGCAGCTAAAGCAGCTGATGACTTTGCATCAGGATCATGTTGGAACTCTGATGGCGCAGGGGGAAAATCTGTCACGTGGGAGGTTGGTTTCATACCAACTTCTTCATTTGAAATTCTTCCTCAAGTAGCCTAAGACCATTGACCTTCCAATAGGGATATAAAGCACTTGATACAGTGTTCACAGAGGCTGGGGAAATCTGAGATACTGTTGTACGTATGTCTATGTAGGAGAAATGAAGGTTGTTTCCATTTTTTCCTTCAAAATTCAAGAGCTGAGGAAATCTTTGACCTGTGATACTTCATTCCTGTTGGTCCTTTTATTTTTAGAGATATTCTTCTATTTCTATTCTATTAAAGTATTGGTAAGAGAGCCTAGAATATGAAACGAAGGATAGCTGTATTAGTTCAGATAAAGCTATGGATGTACACACGTATTTGTTGCATTATTTGGTATGTCAAGGCTCATTAATGGCTGCTAATTTTGCTCCAGTCTGTGAATAAAACTGAGTTGTTGCTTCACAAAAAATAAATTAATTCTTAGATATGTACTGCATGTGTTAAATAGTCCAGGAAACTTCTTGACTGACATCTGGTGAAAAATCCCAAAGTCCCATCCTCCTGAAGGTAAGAAAAAAACATCTAAGGAAAGAAGAACCAATACTTAGAGAAACATATGTCTGACATGTTTATGGAGAAAAAAAAACCTGAGTAAGACGAAAATGGTATTCAGGTACAAAGTTCTCAAGCTAAGCCTTAGGTTATGTAAATGTTAACTACATATTGATCTTCCAAGAAAGGATTTTAAGACAAAGCAGACTACAAAAGGGGAAGAACTCTAGTTTAAACTGTAGAGACCTTGTTAATATGATGCACTCTTGGTGCAGTAACTAAAACATAATTTCAGATGAAAAGCAGGAAATACATGTTACAAAATTTTAAGCTATACTATCTTATTTGTGCTTTTCACTAACTTCCTGATAAATTTATTTGTGAAATTTTGGCTTACTTCTTGGCTGTGATATACCTTAATAGGTTTTAACTTTGTTTTCTCATGTTTCTCAAATGGATGGCAGCATATCTGTATTGCCTGAGATAAGTGGGCTTGAACCAGGTGTCAACCAGTCCCTACCTGTATCTGAATTTTCTTCCCAAGAAAACCAGAAAGTGAAACAACATGTGAAGAGTGAAGATAATCTGGGGGATTGGGCTGCAGTACTGGCTGGAGTCCCAGGGTAACATGATGTTACATATATATAGTTCTGCATTGGTTTCTTTCCATAAAGGGGAGGAAGGAAACTGGACTCTCACACCAGGGAAATATGTAACACGTTAAAGGCAAAGGTTCGTTCTGAAAGCCTAACATGAAGAATCAATTCTAATCCATAACTGCCTGCCGCAAGTAGCTCTTTCATGCATGAATAATAATAAGGAACTCCTGAATACTCAGATGATTGGTTTCTCCGAAATAGCCAAGTGTTGGGGTTTTTTCTGCTTTGTGATTCCTAGTTAAGATAGTACACCGTATTGCTAAAGAACACAACTAAAATACTCTTTAAGCAATGGGTAATAATGGGCCACACCACTGAATATAAAAGAAATAATTGTTCATATATTTAGCTCTACTATGGCTTTTGAGCATCTGCCTGGGCTCTGATATTACACTAGATTTCATGCCTATTCCAGCATAAAAAGAGTTAACTGCCCTGACCAGTAAATGTGTTTCTTCATATGTGTAAGCTCCTTTTGCAGTTCCAGTCCTTACTAGGGAGGACTGATTTTTATCTATGGCTTGAATTGCGAGCTCAAAAAGCACGTTCTCTTCCTAAGCCTGAAAGAATACGGTTTCATAGTGATGCTTCTGCTGTCCCAGCGTTCTCTAGGACCTAAATCAGACGGTGACACAAGTGTGCCTGGCATAGCTACTGATACAGCAGTTATGAAAGTACATTTTTCAGAAATGTATGCTGGCCTGCAACGTGCATTGTCATACTTCTCTGTATTATCATTGATTTTAAGTTACAGTCATTTCTTTTATTACAATTTTCACAGGGAAATCATGTACTAGGTGCTAATATGCTGTCTCCAGAACGCTTGGGTAGCTGAACCTAGTATTAGTATTTCACTGACCTTATAAATTTTACTTTTGGGTTTATTTGTGTTTTGTAATGGATTTTTTTTTTATTATTATTTAAGCTTTAAATCTTGTTTGATGTGCTAGAGGACAAATAACCTTTAATGAAACTGATGGGACTGTCCCTTTCAATTACAAAGACAAAGGAATCAATGGGACTCATTTCACACATTAAATGAGGTTGGTATTATTTTACACTACAATGAGGGACAATAATTGATGATAAATTGTGTATGAAGTCCTACTGGATTATGCGTTACTTTGCTCATAGTGGTGCTAAGGATTAATTAAATTCATGAATTTTTCTCAACTCTGCCTCCGCTATCAAACCATGGGATAAACATGTAAAACATACTTCTGTTTTTACTTCTTTGAGGGGAGAAAAATCAAATAATGCATTTTGTATTTTCTACACATGCACTTAGATGGATCGTTATCGGTCTTTAATTGCTCATTCCAGCAATGCAAGGAAAAGGAAACATAGAATCAGGATAGACGTCATAAAAAAAAATCCCAGATCCTGATCAGAAAAACTGCCATTTATGTAAGGCAAGGAGATTTCAATTAAGCTATGTATCTTCATTTTTACTGTGCGCAAAGATATATGAAATGAGTTCATATTCCTCAGTTACTGCAAGTAAGTGTTAGTGCAATTTTCTGCACGAGCACTGTCAGTTCTTCTGTAACAATGAATTGATAGATTCATTCACATTATTCCTGGGAAAAAAAAAACAAACAAAAAACCCAAACAAAACTAAAAGAAATATGTTTATAGCAGTGATTTCTGCAATGCTTTCATCCACCACATACAAATCATGGATCCCAGCAGTAAATGATTTTTATGTATTTAATTGAATAAAGATATGAGGCTTGATATTAATTTCTTAAGGAGCCATTTAATACTCTTCTGCTTTATTCCCACCAGTAGTCCTCTTGCCCAATCAGCTGAGCTCAGTTTCTTCAGCCAGCAAGTTATAAAGGGGTAAAGAAACCTCTGAACCCCACCCAGGTCACTGGGAAGTGCTCATTCATAGCTCGATCATCAAGGGCTGTTGTTCCAAGATGAGTTCACACAATGATCAAGTTAAAATTTCTGCATTTTCAGCCACATGCTTACATGTTTTGCTCCAATGTCGTGCTGAGTTCTTATAGGAAAATTACCTGTTTCTGCCTCTGGGCTGGCTGCTTTGTTTCACTAGACGTTTCCTTTGAAAGTGTAAATGTCAGAGGCTGTAGAGAAGTCGGCCTCATTGCTGAGTACCTATATCATGAAGATCTCCCTTACTCACCATGGCAGCCTCTACAGCTATTTTGTGATGTCCTAGCTCTTTTACAGACAGGTAACACTAGGAATAGGATAATATATTGCAGATAACATCTCTTCTGCAATCCAGCATGTTGTGTTCTGTTGAATCTGAGGCACCATAAAGGAAAAGCTCTGAACAACGCAGGCCAATTTAAGAATTCATTTGGAGAAGTTACCAGATACCCTTTTATTCTATGAAATACAATCTTGTGCAAAGTAGTATCAATGGGATTATTCAAGTTTAAAACCAGAAACCTCAAACAAAACCACACACCTTTTCACATAAGCAAAGTTTTTCAATTGAGGTCTTCTGTTTGCTGGGAGGTACTCCGGTTATTTTCTTTTCCCACTGGGATGAAAGACAGAGAGCTGAATATGCAACAAGAAGATGTTACCTAAGAGATAAAATTATACCTTTGACTGACCTCAAAGTATTTATAATGTTGGGAAGTAATATCTCAAGGTTTTTTTCCATGGGCTGGGATGAAAGACAGCTGAATATGCAACAAGAAGATGTTACCTAAGAGATAAAATTATACCTTTGACTGGCCTTGTAAAGTATTTATAACGTTGGGAAGTAATATCTCAAGGTTTTCTTCCATGGGCTTTATAGTTTGAAGTTCCTTTTTTCTTTCAATATTTCTTACGTAGTGGTGACAGTACAGCAAACTGTCAGTCATGACTAGCTCATGCACATCCTCCTGTCAGTATGTGTGTGGAGCACTGTGGAGATCTAATGGAGCAAGGGAATGAAAATCAGAAGGCAAAGTCATGCCAGTGTGACTTTGAAAAGTCACTTAGCCTTTTTAAACAGGAGCTGTCACAAGTGGACTCTACTGCACTCGTTCTCCTTTGTTGTGTTGGGGAAAAAGATCTGTGTATGTTAATCAACACTTCCACCTCTTGCACTCTTCCATCAAGTCTTGAAATTCCCATCAGCTCCCAGCTTATACTAACAACATCAGAATTGTAAGCCTTTTTTTTTTTTCCTTCTTAATTTAATAGAAAAGTTTTCAACTCTTACAGAGACTAAGGTTCCAGAGGAATGCTTATAAAAACCTCAGGAGGATGCATTTTAAAGACATAATCAGAGAAACAGAAAACAAATTAGAACACAGATGTGGACTGTATTTGTGAGGCCTGTTATTTGGTGGTGTATTTTTGTGGGTTAATTATAATGAGAATTATGTTTCTTTTGAAAGACAAGCAAATGTTTAATACAGTAATTGCACAATTATTTCACAAGAAACATAGAAAGTGTTTATCTTCTGCATACTGTAAAATAATTTTGAAAACTCAAAAGTCCCTGAAAAGAAAAATCAAAATCTATTATCCCACTTCAATGAGAATAAGCTTAAGAAAGGTTAATTGCACTGTTCTGATTCTAGGCCATCTATCATCACGTTGACAGAACATTTTCTTCAGTGGTGGGAACAATGATAGGGCGTAGCAGTGATGATAAAAAAAAATAAATAGTCACTTTTTCATGTAGATGTATGCACTTATAAAAATAATGCATCGGGATTCCCAGGTTGTGACAATGTAGGAAGTTGTGATTAGAAAAAATGGTGAGAAAGGGCTTGAAATGTTCATTGACATGAAATGCAGAACAAATTGTAGTTAATAACCTCATTTTAAAATTATTTCTAATTAATGAGACATCTTGGCAGGTGCATTTTCCTTTTCCTCTTTGAAATTTAACCTTATTTTTTTTTTGACAGACTAGTCTCATAATGATTACAAAAGAAAAGGCAAAGCTTTAGGTCATCTAATCTACAATTAACTCCGTTAATTTCCTGGAAGAATAAAAAAGATTGATGTTAAATGTTGCACATTACCTGATTCATCAGAATTATTGTTAAACCTAAGAGTAGAACTTCAAGGCATATGTATTCTGCTAAAGGTACATCACTGCAAGGTACAACACTTAAAAATAAGAGTCTTTTCTGATCATGTGTTTAGCATGTACAGTAAGGTGAGAAATCAAATCCAACTTAGTGAGACGTCTTCAGCATCTGAGAATTTAGTATAAGAGAAATTTATCCTCTAATTATATAACTAAATGTGAACCAAAAAAAAAGAAAAGTGAATTTCCTACAGGGAAATGCTCTTGATTGTCGAAGAAATCTTCTCTGATGTGCTTTAACTTCGGTCATTCTGTGTTAGTAGAATCATTTCAATGTTGCAATGGTGGAAGCAACATGGAGAATGATTATCTCATATTCTTGATGACCAACACATCTTGCAGTCCACAATTACGGGCGCAAAATGAATAATAGCATAGAAGAAAACTATAATCGAGCTAAAACTAAATAATGGCTCTGTTCCTTCTGAATGTCAGCTGCCCCTTTTCCCATATCCGTGGAAAGATATAAGGGCACAATCAAGGGGCTATTCCATCCATGTTTCATTTCGGATGTGCAATTTTACTCACTGAGTGCAAGCTATCAGACTCCTCCTGTTCCTGATGAAATAGCTGCAGGTTATCTATCACAACAGTGGAAGGCACATTCTCATTTAAGCATATTCTTAAACAATTGTGAGCTTTTTAGATGAAAGCAAACACATTGGATTCTACCAGTTTATTCTTTGGCACTGTGTAGATCTGCACAGACCACTGATGTAACATCTCCCAGGTGTGAAATCCCCTATAACCAGAAGGTCCCAGAATGCTACAGCAGTCTAAGTTTACCTTGATTTCAGTGTGATACCTTGAGTAACATGGAATTTACAGCAATCAAATGCTCCAGTACCAAAGCCATGAGTATTTGTGTGGCAAATTATATACTGCAGTAAAATTTCACAGTTTCAGCCAGGGACAAATCATTAATAGAGCTATGTTCAAAAGGAAACTATAATGAAACTCTTGTTTTCTGTTGAAGGCAGCATTAAAAATCCCTGCTGCTTTTGGCAAGATCAGTTAAATCTACATTGAGTGCATCTGAAAATCCTACTTCAGATGCTTTAACCACAACTTACTAGTCCTGTTCAAACTCAGCATTACCAGCATCTAGTGTTCCCAGGGGCATTTGCAAAAGTGTCATGTTAATCACTGTCCTTTAATTTTATGCGTGTGGATTATTTATGTGTGTGATGCAGTGTCATTTTGGCTTTCTAATCTTCCAGCTCTCTGCCAGAGGAATGAAAGGACTCCAGTTTTTCACTACCATGTCCTCATAGATTCTTTGTTAAGGTGTAACACTAAGTGCTTTATCAGCCTCTAAGATCCCATTTAAGTTGTCATCCTATGGATACAGGAGATTGGATCTTCTAATAAGAACAGCTAAGACAGGCAGTAAAACTTACCCTTTCCAATTATTTTCTTCATTAACCACAAACACTTTTGTTTCCACTGCAGTGTTCAAACCCCAACCCCATTTCTATTTTTGCTAAAGTATTACTTGTCTCAACTCATTTATTTTATAGTATTCATCAATCCATTCCCTGTATTACCTTGCAAACCCAGCAAGAATCAAGCTCACCCAGAAGAAATGAATGACATCTGTTGCGAGGTATTACTTGCCACTAGGGGAAAAAAACCCCACCAACAATTCCTTATGCCATAAATTTTCAGCTTACAATACAGGGAAACACGTCTATGAAGCACTAGTTGTGGGTGAATATTTGGATGATAAACTAGAGAATGGAAATAAACGAACTAACAAAAATAGACACTCTAGGTTTTTAAGTGTCTATTAAATGACAAGCATGCAGCTATTGATAAGAAATGGTTTTGTTTTCAGTGCTGAGTTCTTTCTAGAGCTCAAGATAATTCCCCCTTCAAATTGTTTCAAAAAATGAAAATAACTTAATGTATGTTTGTGCAAACATACATTGTCTTGAAGATTTATGGCAGAAGTGTGGATCTGTGTGGCGCTTCTGGTTGTTTTCAGTTTCCCTGTACGTGTTTATCCAAGGCACAGTAACAATACCAAGCAAAAACAATAAATATTTGAAGATGCAGCTGAAATTTGGACACTAAATACCTAAAAATATTTTGAGAATGCAAGGAATTAATAAAGAAAAAAAGGAACATTTGTTTAATTATAAACACTTATAGTTTTCACAAAATTAGCTGAACTTTAAATTGTAAATATCATTAGGCAAAACCTGATGCGCATCCACACACACAGCCAGCCAGCCACAGAGGAGGTGAGATGCAAATGATAAACAAAGGTGCATATCTACTAGCCTCTCAATCCCAAAACCAAAATCCTAGCTGAAGCTCAGGTAAAAGTATTTACTGTTACTTGCTCTTTTTTCATTTACTAGGCATTGCTGAATAGGAATTATGGATTCTGACCACAAATCTCAACACGCGTTTCTACTTTTCCTCTACCTTTGTGTGACACATTCTTTTTATCAGTACTGGAACATATTCTAGTGAGCTTGAAGTGCCCTGACAGCTAACAAGCAGGTTGAATAAATTGTTGCTGTGTGCCTGGGGGTCTACAATTCCCTGAATCCTTCTCTTTTCTTTTTCCCCTGTTTCCCCCATTCCTCTCCCTCCCCTTTCTCTTTCCTGCCCTCATTTCCCTGTCCTGTCAGCTGTTGCAGAATTCAATTTTTAATGCATTGTGTGCAATGTGTACAACACTGTGCATGGGCAGGCTTGTCTTCGTAATTGCATTTTACCCTTTTAGTAGCACTTATCACAATAAAAATGATAATATTTTAATATTCATAGCAAGGTATTTTACATGCACAAAAATATGGAGGTCCTGTGCTGCCTAATACAGTATTCTTTTAATATCACATTCACTCCAGTGTGCGTGATGTTAGGAAACCAGGCAACTGTGCCTTGGCTTTGTTCTGGATTGTCCCTTTGACCACATCCTGCTTTAAGGAGTCTATTTGCCGGTAAATAGGAGTTTCCCCTCTGACCTTAAAGAAGTACGCTGTCCCTTCCTGTTGCAGCAATGAGT
>NW_009942319.1:0-4014 GCF_000696875.1 Nestor notabilis | reverse complement strand
TGCCCAGAAGGATGGAGCTTAAGAACTGTATTCCTAGTAGATTATGCTGACAGGCAGTCACTCTCTGGTGCATATGTTATACATTTGTTGGCTTACAATTGCATTTTCTATCTCTTTGAGTGAATATAATGTTAATTTTGGGGTTCTCTTTGCTGTGGTATGATATCTGCACAACTTAGATGTGGATGTAGTCATTAGAATAATTTTTGATTTGTTTCTATTTATCCCATCAAGACCTTTCAGAATTTGCATGGTGTGTCATGTAGCTGGAACTGAAGAACTTTCTGTCAAAGACCTGGATTCTTAATTGCTAGGAGTTTCTACCCTTTCTGTAGAGATGGACAAAGGGAAGAGCGAGAGGGATTTTGTCCATGATGCTGAAGTATTTAAAGGTCAAGGGCTTCTTGTGCAGCATGGTTAAGTGCAGACTCAGAACCTGGGCATAAACTTTTGGCCAGTACTGTTGCTTGTTTCCTTTGGCCCAGAGCTTTTACAATTGACATATGAATGTTTAAGTGTGGGATATCTGCAGACCTCATCCCAATGTACCTAGCCTGAGGGAAGAAGAATGCCCTCAAAGGTGTTAGGGAAGTGTCATTCCTTCTCCATAGGTTCCTGATCCATGATGCATGTGTGCATATGAACATGGGGATGGTAGAACAGGCTAAGCTCAGACCTGAATTTGGCTGATGGAAGTGACTGAGTAAAGTTGACTAGCCAAAAGCAACCTGTGGAGTTTCTCTCTTGCTGACCTGGAAACAAGACATGATAATCATATGGCAAACTAGATGCTACCCTTCTCTTTCTGACCTTGTAAAGCTGAAAAAGCTGCATGTCAAGCAGCTACTAAACTGCTCACAGTACACTTTCATATTGAAACACTGGACTGTAAATTGTAACATCTGTGATCTCATTCATTTTTGGTTTAGCTGTCAGAAGAGATGGATGAAGATCATGGGGAATAACCTGATAAGCATCTCAATAGTAACCCATCTTCCCTCAAAACCACATTTCTTGGGCTTTTTTCTTGTCTGAGGTTGACAACTCAAAAATGGCACTTCTGCTTTCTATGGACAGATATTAACTAATTTACTATATCTCTGAGCTATATGTTGTAATGTAATTTCTGGAGAGCACAAAGATTAATTTCAATACCAGTTATATTTCCTAACAAACTCTTAAAAAGTACAGTTTTGACATTACTGAATTCTGTGATATATCAATGCAAAACCTCATTTGTCCTGACTGATTTTATGGTATGTGACAGTTTGAGAGAGATGTCTCTCTTTTATACCTATGCTTTTACCACTTCACTATCATCCTTACCATTTTATCTTCTGTACCTTGTAAGTTATAGTGAAAACAGACATTTTCTTCTGTAACGTAATTATATCTGTAGGATATTTTCAAGACTTTAATTTCACTTTTTTGGACACTAGGTCAGTTTTATAGTAGGTGCTTTGTGAGAGCTGAGTTTTTTTTCAGGACTGACAGTATCAATCCACCTGAAGTTTCCATTTATAATCCATTAAGGACTATCTGTAGGCATCAGCTTCCATCTTGCTTCTGGAGAGGTATTTTTAATTGTTTGCTACAGGACATACACTAAAAATATTGGTAAGGAGCATTTTTATTTATGTATCTGCTAGCTTTGTTTTGCAAATTACTCTACTTAAGTCTCACATCCCGATAGCATCATGGGTAAGGGTTAAATTGTAGAATTCTTAATGAAAACAGGATTCAAACTTCAAACGCAGTATTCAATATTATTGTACTATGAACGTGTTTAGTGTATTTTTCATTGTAAACCTCAGTTAGAATTAACATTTGCTTTAGGAACAATGAGGACTGTAACACATTATCCTGTATTAAATTAGTCAGAGGAGGAGGATATCAGTAACAAGAACCATGGATGAGGTTTCTGCTGAAAAAAAATAATTAAAAACCCCAGTAAATCAGACTGAATTTTGAGTAAATAATATTGCTTTTAAAACTTTCTTAGTAAGCAAAGACGTTAGATGTCTTACTGTAAATTACATCAATATTAAGTTGTCTTTAATTGTAGATGGGACATATAGAAAATTTCAGAAGGATGATCTAGTGAAATATGCCTAAGAATGATATTTAAAAAACTGTATCTTATTTCCTTAGCATGCACATTAATGAAAAAAGTATTATAAGACTGCCTTATTTAAAGTAAGAGAAAACACTTCAGCACATTTAGTGATCTACTGTAATCCTTTCTACAATTTTGCAGCTGTCTGTGATTCTTATAGAATACAGAAAATTAATTTAACAAGTACTAAATTATTAAACATTATGTTATAAATTTCATCACACAAGTTTTAAGTGCTTGAGATTCTTTATTGGGTCTTCCTAAAGCAAGTAGAGGTTACGTTAACCTCCAACAGCCCTTATTAAAAGAAAACTGGAACAATCTAAAACTTTAACATAAATAATGTTCTCATTTGTAAACGTTGTTTAAGTTTGACAAAGCAAGTTCTTCCTTGAGGGAAGAAATACTGTATTTTAGGATTTTGATAGTATTATTTTTGATATTAAGACTTCAACATTAACTGGGATTTTTATTGCGTGCATATTTCTGGAATTAATTTCTGAGGAGAGTAGTGCTTTGTCATCCGATTTAAAGGTCGTTTTGAGAAACTGACACTTTTTTTCCACAAAGTCTTTGTCTAAATTCTCCATGAGCCAATGGAAAAATTTCCATTGATTTCCATGTGGTTAGATTCCCTCTAAGGGCATAGGTGTTCTGTAAGGATGTTTTCATGACTCAGCTACAGAATCACTTCATACGTGTGGGGCTTCACAGCTTTGTACCATCTTGATTGTAGATCCTCTCCTTTCAAACTGTTCATTTCATATTTTTTAAGCAAGAGAAGATTAGTTGAAGCTACACAGAATTTTATTCAACAGAAAAATAACTTGAACCTGGTTCCATGGTGTTGGAAGTGTGATGTGTCTTATTTTGGATCATTCTCTTTGTAGTTCAAGTTTTATTATGACTTTATAACTCTCCAATTTCCTTAATTTAGAGACAGTGAGTGAGAGAAAGTGAGAAAAAACCTCAGAACGGTATTCATTTTTTGCATTGTATGTGGTAGAAAAAACTTAAAACTCCATGAAAGTATTTTGTGATATTTAAATCCTACTACCTCTTCTAAAAATTTCATTGGAGTTTTATTATGAGCCTGTGAGCCCCAAGATATCCTCAAATCTCTGCCACAGATCTCTGACATCTGGTTCTATTTTTCTGTTTATGGGGCTAGGAGCAGCCCCCATGGCTAATTGAAGACTTACTGCTGTGTTCCCATTCTCCAGAAGGAGGTGGATGACCCAACCTCCACTGTGTGGCTGGAGCAAAAATGAGTAGAATTAGTGTGAAGTGACATTATTCAGCATATATGGTATTCTAATAAAATTAAAACTGGAGAGATGCATTGTAGAGCATTCACTGGTATTAATTAGCTGCAATAACATACCTTGTTCAGTACGTACTGAGTATAAGAACCTAATACTTTTACACTAGTAAAGAAAAGAAATGTTTAAGCCTTACAAATATTATCATTCCTAATTGGTAATTATTCTATTACATAGTTAAGCTGAGATTGCAAATGCAGGAATAAAAATAAGTTCAATGTATCACACTCAATTATTTAAAAGAAAAAATGAGCAAGCCATATAGATACAAATTTCTCAAACCAAAATTTAGAGTGAGGCCTCAGCATCAGCCATGAAAAGCTTTACTACACTCACGTTGAAACTTCTGGACTGTTGTTTTATACAATATACAACAAGATATTTGAAAGACTAAAATACACTTAATGTAGTCTGATGAATAAAGTATTTACACCTATACATGGCTGCACGCAGAGTTGTGGTCAACGGCTCAATATCCACTTGGAGTGGTAATAATGAGTGGTGTCCCTCAGGGATCAGTGTTGGGACCTGCCATGTTCAACACCTTGTCGGTGACATGGACAGTGGGATTGATGC
>NW_009942318.1:117542-118075 GCF_000696875.1 Nestor notabilis | reverse complement strand
TCAACTGCTCTGCTGCTGTCCATCAGTTCCACAGATGTTATAAAAATGTATATTGTTTAAAAAAAGGCAGATATTAGATTAATAATTCGTCTTTTAGTGCAGGTGTATAAGCACAAGTAACATTAAGGTATTTTTTTCTTTTTTGTTTGACAGTGTATTTGTACAATATTTTTCATGTTAGAAAAGATATGTTTCTGCTTTTGTGATCTTCTCTGCTGCTAAACTGGAGTGGCAATAACTAGTCAAAGTTCAGAAATGCTTTGTTGACCTGCCATACATCTCTTACATTCTTGAAATATTTCTCTCATATATCTCTCATATTACTCTCATATTTCTACCCTCGAAGCCTTGTCCTTCTTTACTGTTCTGTCATAGGTGCTCTTCTACTGCATGGTATGGATGTTGCCCATCATCCACCTACCTACTTTCTGCTGGCTCCTTATTCACTCTTTTTCTCTTTACCTTTAGGAATCTTGTCTGAATAATAATTGCCTTACTAATTAGCACAGCAGCAATCTCAGCAATGTCTTTGT
>NW_009942318.1:104566-117511 GCF_000696875.1 Nestor notabilis | reverse complement strand
GCAGGAATCTGGTGGTGATAGCAGTAGTGGAACAGCTGATAAGTTTGGGTGGTAATTCCTCAAGCAGAAACTGATACCCTTATAAACTGGAGGAAATACGACTTTTAATTGAGAATAACTGGATAAGTTTAAGGAGAGAATTAATTTCATTTCCAAACAACGGAGCAGAGAGGAAAAAGCAGGCTTTAGCCAGTGCAGTTCCTGAAGAAAACAAATTGTCAGGGACAACATGGGTTCATTTGTATTTCTTTGGTGACAACACATTTTGAGATCTTAAAGCTTGTAGAACTTGAATTTCCATTCTTGTGTCTCATCATTGCAGATGCTGGACATGCTCTTGTGACCAGAAACTTGCTAGGGATGCGTTGGAAGGAATCTGTTCGTCTGAGGGGTTTTACAAAGTTGATTGACCCTGGTGGCATATTAATAATGTTGCTTTACATCAACATGATGTATTGCTTGTCTTAAATTTTTTGAATGAATTGACTATTGTATAGCACATCTATTAATACAGGTTTGCCCATGGTGTATGTTGGCTCTTTTCAAAGAAGAATTCTATTATCTTTCCAAAGTTGCAGATTCCTTCGAAATTCTGAACTCCCAAGTCTTGTATGAGCCCCCCAGCATCTATGGGAGTTTGTCAAAAGCATGGAGCTGGGCTCCTCTGAGGTTCATGGTGGGAGGGTAAGAGACAAAACACTGGAAATTGAAAGAAGAGAGGTTCTTTCTTACTGGATATAAGAAAAAACTTCTTCACTGTGAGAATACTCTGTCAGTGTGATGGGTTTTCCCAGAGAGGTTCTGTCATTGAAGATTTTCAAGAGCCAGCTGAATAAAGTCCTGAACCAAACCGGTTTTGGTCTCACAACTTGAGCAGGATGTTGGACTAGAGACCTCCTGAGCCCCTTTTCTGCCTGAACTGCCTTGTGGTCCTGAGAAGAAGATGTATTAACTCGTCATAGCTCTGGCACAGGAGAGAGTTTGTGCAGATATTTTAGTCCTCAGCTATCCTTTTGTAAGATTTTGGATTTATCAGCAAGTGAAATAGGTATTTTCTGTTAATATTCTATATTGCAGCAATAGATAAAAGAGCAACCCTGGTCCAAAATTTGGTGCTTCCTCTAAAGGAGGAAATTAACAAGTGATATGGTGTAATTTGCCTCCTGACCTAGCCAAAGTCTATTTTGAATCAGAAAGAAGTCTGCTCCTGATGTTTCTTGTATGTCTTAACAAAAACCCCAACAACCCAGAAAATGTTTGGTCTTCTAAGTTGCAGTAATTTTAAAAACCTGAGTTCACTTATTATCCTGGAAAGTGACTGTACCAAGCTTTGAATGTTCCAGGACACAAAAACTGTTCCAGGATTGAGTTATGAAAGTTCACAACACCATGTGCTGCTTTTATGATTTCCTTCAATTTTTCTATTGCAATTCATTTATATTTGATTCTTCTTTAGTTTAGAATCTAATCATTGTCACCATCTTCAGTAGCAGGCACGTTTCTGTTTCCAGGTTGCCTAAAATACATACTTCTGTTCTAACCCTCCTATCTTTAAGCAATTATATCTTAGTAGTGCTAATATAAATCCACATTGAGATCTGTTTTAGCTGTAAGAAAATATATTTAGATTTATTCATTATTAGAGATTATATACTATAAGATGGTTTTCTACAACCTTCTACTAATTTGTTTTTTGGAAACGAGTGTTGTATACACTCTTGCAGATGGAAAAGAGGTTCAGAAACATACAGAGACTTCAGTCTCGCTTCTTAGTAAAGAGATGGGGATTGTTCTCTAAAAGTGCAATAGGAAGGATTCTACCTTGCTTTCCTGCTATCAAAAAGCTGTTTTTGGAGCCATACAAGCAGTGGCAGCCACATGGATTGGGATGGGAGAATCAGGCATGCAGTGGTTGCTTTAGCTTCTCACCCTTGGTTGAAGATCACGCACTGCACACTTGATATCCTCACCCACTCTGTGTGGATGAGCTACGTTAGACATCTCTTAAAGTCAAATCTAAAAGAGCCAATGGATTTGAACGGTTGACATCATGCAATCTATGCATTAACTACTATATTTTAGTTTTAGAACAAAAACTGCTGGAGAGAGAATTTTTCAAGACTGTTATTTTGACGTGATAGATTAAACGGACAAAAGGCCTTTCCAGAGACTTTTCCATTGATGCAATGAAAGTATTAGACTGTGGTATTCTTGAAACCAGATGAGAATAATTGATATATCTAAATGGTGTAAGGAGCTTCATCCTCTTGAGAAAATCGGAAGTAGTTTGCTTTGGTTTATGCTAGACCTGGAGGATAAGTAATGGGTATGAAGAAACAGTCTGATATTTTTCCAGCAGTATACATGAGGATGAAGGCTGGAACAAAGGTCTAACACCTGAAACCACAGGGACTCATGTGGTTTCTGATACCCTTGGAAACTGAGCTTACATTTAGCCCACTAATAGGTGTATATGTATTTCATGTAGTGTTTTTATCCCGAAGTAAATGGTGCAATGCAGTGTGAAAGCTGCTCACTTGGTGTTTCTGGCAGTATCAGAGGCTGCAGATGCTTAAAGGATGATTGTGCTTGCCAGAGATACCTGGGCTGAGTCACAAAGGAACCGCCGTTTGACAAGCTTGAGCTTTCAGTGAGCCTGGCTCAGGGAAATTTAATTAATTCATTAGTCTTCACTGTGTGTGATTTAACAAAGGTGTTGATAAGAAAACCTCTCCTAATCTAAGCAATGAGCAATTGGCCATGTTTTATGGCAGTCATGACAGTCACTGATTGCTGTTAACAAAAGATCATGACTAGAAAAATCAAGATTTCAGTAGCAGATGATGGGCTGGAAAATAAACTTATCAGAGGTTGAAAACTATTAGACAGCTAATGTATGACAGCAGTTTCTGCATATGTACATTCTACACATGTACATGCTTGCCAGACTAACTCATGAAGACAAATGGGGAAAAAGGTAATTATTTAAACAGATAAGTATTATATTTACAGTATAGGAATGAAGGTGGCAAGCAAAAATATGTATTAAAGCAGTTGTTACATTTGAAATAGTAAAGTAGGGAAGACTTAACTGTATGTACTTAACCTCAACATTTTTAACAAGTTAAAAAACAAAAAAGCAAACACACCCGCAAACATTCCATTTGTTATCTGGAGTAGATTAAAAACGTTACATTTGAAAACAGTCACGGATTGTACATTTAGGGATAATTTGAAAAAATACAAAGAATTTTTTTTTTCCTTTGAAATTCTCCATTGCTAACTGAATTTCATGCTAAATTTTCAAGGAAGTTATTTTTAAGTATGCAGAAAATCTTAATGACTTGAACCAAAATCCCGGATAAAAATATACTGAAGATCTGGAACAGAGAATTTAAATTGGCACTTTTAACTGAGCTGAGACAAATTGAGATGATGGTTGCCATGCTTTCCTTCAAATTCTTTCCTTTTCTAGTTGTCTTTCTGTTTCCTTGTTGTCATCCCAGATGTGTTTTCCATTTTTCCTCTTTTTAATTGAGCCCTTGTAGTTGACCCAGTCTTCATCTTTCTCTCTGCTCTTGTATCAGCACATAGCATTTTATATTCTAAATCCTTTTTTTCTTCAATTTAAAATTCTTCCTTTGTGATATCTGCTGTTGATAACTAATAATGTCAAAAATGATATTGTCATTTTTCCTGAAAGCCTTCAATTTTTTACCCAATTCTGTCCCAGTAAACACCACCACAGGTCAGCTTGTTGTTGGTAATAATCCTGATTTACCTTTGCCTGAGGGCTTAAATATATAATCAAGTTACCAGAGCTTTAAAAAGTTACCATGAGTCAAGCAAGTTTTGTTAATATCCATGTGTGTACTGACAGTCTGAGACAAAAGTGAGATGATTCAGGTTCATGAAGCTTGCAATCATTTCCTTGGTGTATTTTAATTCCTTTGACACCTGTCTCAGAGTTGTTCCACTGGCAGCGTCTTAGCTCTGTCATTGCTCAGACTTCTTACAGCTCAAAATCGTCAATAATTTCATCCCATCCTTTAGGTCCAGTTAATTGTCTTGAAAAATCAAATCCCTCCCCCCCCCCCCCCCCCCCCCCCTTTCTCTTTTTTTTTTTTTTTTTTTTTTATTTTGGGGGATTGTTTGTTTTCTTTTTATTTTAAAGCTCTCAATAATGTGATTGTATTGTTGCTAAAGCATAGGAGACCTTTGTATATTCCTGTCCTTGCCCTCTTCCTCAAAAGCACTTGCTCAAGTTTCATAAGTGTGAGAATCTCTCTGTCAGAATATACAGAGCTACGAGATTATCCTCCTTCAGAGGCTTTCACAGAACTAATCTCTGCCATAATACATATAGAAAACTTACTTAAACAACAACCCACCATGGTTATGCAAGGGATGAGTCATAATGCTGGTATCGAATATTTAAAAATACTTTATTTTCTATTGCACTGCTACCTTGATCCCTTTCTTACTCCTTTTTTTATTCTGCTCATATTCTCTCATCCTTGAGACTACAAGTTCTTTTAAGCAAGACTTATCATTTAATTTGTGACTGTACAGTGCCTTGTGCAATAGAATCTCAAGTAGTTTTCCCTCTAGGATGGTTTTTTGCGGAAACTGTTGAACTGTAACACACCAGAGCATCCCAAAGCTTTGGGGAGAGCTTAGCTCTGTCTCTGAGGGGTCAGTCTGTCTGTTTGCTAACTAGGCTGAGCTTTGCAGCTGCCCTTTTGGAAGCAATTTGCATATTCCCAAAGTTTTCCTGAAGAGTTGCCATGAGAATACTATAATTTCTCTAAAAATACCTACTCACGCTACTTTTTCTTAGCAAAACACCAGGAAAGCAACCTCATGAAATGTGAGTGCAAATGTGTGTGGGGTTTTGGTGTGTGGGGTTGTTTAAGGTTTTATTCTTTTATTTTTCCCTAATAAAGTACCCGGTTCATGAATGCCAAAATCTAGGCTTCTGGAAACCTAAGGGCTTCCTAAGGGGAAACCTTTGCTTTCATCCAGCTGTTGGTTGGATTAGTACCTTGGAAACCTGTTCATGTCAAGCTGGGTGCCATGATCAAGCTTGCCAAAGTCATGTTAGGGGTAAAGAGAACTCTGGTTTCCTATGTAATCTCCTTTTTAATCACATTGCAGCCATAAAGCTACCAGTTGTTCTAAAATTTCACTCCTCCCATTATTTGAAGGTCCTCCATGGCTGTAGATGCCATAGCAATGCCCAGTTAGCTCTAAACAACAAGATTGTCATCAATATTGGATTTGTTTTTTAAATGCAACCATAGCAGAGGATTTCAGTGACAGCGATAGGAGCTGGTAGCCCTCCTTGTGTGATGGGAGTTGTGGGAGAGCAAAGTTTTATGGCATGTAGGTCTAAATGTGTGTGTAGTGGGCAAGTGACTGAGTGCAGGCAGGGCCCATGCCAAGGACCAGAGAGGACATCAGGACTAGACTTGGAAGTTGCCAGGCTGTGAACTGTTCATGACCCTTACACAAAAAGTGAGCTATTCCTGCTTGATATCCCCCTAACAAATACGTGATCTTTTTCCTTTGTTAAAATGTATTTCTTATTTTTGTCATACGTGCCAAATATATATGCCAAACATGGAATTAATTTGGTCTTTTCATAAAAATTCTGCCCTCAAATAATTAACATCAATATAGCATTGTATAGCATTCTCAGAGCAACATTTTGTGTTATCTTCGACATCATCTAAAACAATGACATTGCTTAGACATCTGGAGAAAATTTCATAGATAAGGAATTTTCACATTCACCATCTGTGGCCACTCTGGTAAGCTGAGGCCCATGGAGAAGGTGCTTTTGTGGGAGTGCTTCTGAGTTTTCAGTTTTGTGGCTCATACATTTGAGGTTGGTCAGTTTATGATGAAACAGGATAACCTGTATTCCCCATTGGCATATTACAGTTTGCCAATGTCAACAGTTTCACTTTATGCTAAACTTCAACATTTCACATTTGCCTTTGTTCTGAATCAGTTTTAATGATTTTAAGTGAAATAAAAATGTTATGGAAATAGCCTTTCAACATTTTCTTCCCTTTACCTTATTTCGTAGCACTTAAGAAGCAGAAGCGAAGGACATGATTTACTATCTCAGACTGTGTCCTAGCAGAACATGTGATGTCTTTCTTACTACTTCAGCAAGATTAGAAGATAAGCATATAGCAATATCTCTGCATAAATTCTTAACATTGAAATGAATTGTTCCTCTTATTGGCACAGTGAGACCCGAGCTTTCTATATTCAAAGTATAAATCGAATTAAGACATAAAGATATTTCTCCTTTTGGATTTAAAATTCTCTTCAGCATTAAATCAATGAAGAGATGAAAATTATATCCAGGAGAAGAACCTAATATTATAAATGAGGAGTTTATGTATACATGTGTAGTCACATGTGCTTCTTTACTCTTTGTAAAATCTTGTATGTTTCCTTACTGCTTCATGCCTTCATTTAATAAATAACAAGGTAAAAAGTCTCGTCTTGAAGGAACGTCTATGATCTTTCTAGGAAGAGAATTATTTGAGAATTTTGAGTAATTTGGAAAGTCTGTCCTAATGATATCCAATTCATAAGTGGATTGCCCTGTTAAAGAGGAACTCATGATACTCAGAGGATCGCTTTAACTTTTTATGAAGAAGACATAATTTAAAGGCCAGGACTGAATTTGCAAGTGTAATAATAGCGATATTATAACCCAGTGAGAATTTAGTACAGTAACAGACCAAACACATAAACAGATTTTACACTATGAAGGCAACAACAGTCAAAATCTGTACTTAATCTCCAGCAGTGCTGACCAAATTTAAGTATAGGTACAGAAAAACAACAAGAAAAATAAAGAGATCTAGAGGCACCGCCTAATTTAACTATTATTAAAAGGAAAGCAATAAAAAACCCCTCTTACTTGAAGGACCTAGACTCTTGAAATTATACGCTTCTACAATACTAAGGCAGATAAGACATGTATGGTCTTGGAGAAAAAGGAGCTCAAATATGATCACATACAACCACTAGCAGTGTGAAAAGCATGGATTTATATTATGAGAATACATCATAGAATCTAATATAATAAGTGGTAAAATAGTTGGTAAATATTTGCAAGCATGTCGTTAAAACAGGAAGTTATTTCTCAAACAAACTGGGTTTGTAAACCTGCCGAATAAGGAGGGAGAGAAAAGGTGGTGGAGGGGGAGAGGGGTGAATAGATGGGATAATTGTTAACATGACCTGTCTCACTTTTATTAGTCAGTTTCCTGTGAAATACTAGGAATTGGGGGCTACGGTAGCATATACTACATACTTTTATTACTGCAGCTCTTCCACATTGCAGTGGAAGGTTATGGAGACCTGCATAATCTCAGAAAGACTGAATTTCAGATGCTTTTAGGGAGAGGATCCATAGCGTTCTCCAGAGCAACCCCCAGAACTTGTGTAACTCAGGGAGGAAAAGCAGTTTTGTTAGCTGTCATGAGTGGACAGTGCACATCCACTGGGCCTTATTTTCCTTGATTAGTCAAGTTATTTCCATTGTAGTCTCATCATAGTTTTTATCAAAGTTTGATTTTTTTTTTTCATCTTGAAATGTTGAGTACATTCTTAGCTCATATGAAAATTAGTAGTTTATAAAACTAATTAATTTTAATTGTATGCTCCCCCTTTTCCTTCAAGGATTGCCTTGATGTCAGGCTTTGATTTTTCTTTTTCCATATTCGAGAAGCAAGCTCCCAGTTTCTGCTTTCCGTACAAAATTTACATGACCATGTCCATCCCACTGGGAAAATAAATTTAATGTTGAGTTTGATTCATGTGATTTGTCAATATAATTAAAATAAATTGGATCATTATAATTTTTTGGATGTGTGTTGGGACTGTGGCCAACACAAGACATGACCAGCACTGTAGATGATCTCCGTGGCCTGGAAGATGAAACTCCAATTTTAGCAATTCCGGCCTGACCCAAGAGGCCTTTAAAGGCATTTTGCCCCCCTTAGGGGAGATAGGAGTTTTATCCTTTTATAGCATTAGGACCAGTTAGGCAGCATCCCAAAATTAGGCAGCATCACTTCTGTACAGCAGAATGAGTGATAGTAAAAGTGATGCCATGCTGCTTGGTCAGTGGAAAATACGATGTGTTCATCATAGTAGTTGTGTAGAAAGCTAATAGTCCCACTGTCCGTCGTGTGATTGCCATGTCCAGCTTAATGGCTGGTTGGCTTGTTTTCCTCTTATTTAAAGGTGATGTTGCTTTGGGATTGGTTTATGAAACCGTTGCTCACTTGGCAGCAGAATGACACTGAGGAATTGGAGGCTGGGCCTCTGTGATGGGGATTTATCGCAGTCTCAGCTTTAACTAATGCCATTATAATTCAATGGTTTTGACCACAGGCCACTGCTGTGTAAACTATAAAAAGTTTTGAACTCTACACTAAACTTCTGTATTCTTATTCCTGCTTGTCTTTTGCCACTGTTTCCATCAGAGAGCTGTGTCAGAAGTTGTGGCAAAGGGAAATTTTAAGAAATAGCCAATTTTGGAAGGCGTTGGGGAGGTTACAGGCCTCTAGTATTTTTGTAATGAACGAGATTTTTCAAAAAATTCAAGAAAAGTTTGAGTGTATTTTCTTTTATTTTCTGCTCTTTTATGCTAGCTCAGCAGGCATTTTTTGTTTTGGAAGGTGGCTATAACGTAGCAGATGTATTTGGACTCCTGTAAGCAAAATATCCCTTGGAGAGTAATTTCCTTTATGTTAGCTCAAAGGCAACTTATTAAAATCTGTGCTGGAACTATTACAGGCTTCAGCAAAGAAAAAATAAAACATTTAGAAAGTTAAAATTTTCTTTTAAACAGTCAGTTTAGTGGCAACTATTGTTTGCTCTAATAGCAGTTAAATGTAGGCTACTGCATTATTTGTAGTGGGGCAATTTTGTTGTTATACAGACACAAACCATGGCAGGATTCAGTCCTTTGTGCCAACATACTATGACAAGTGCATCACCACTGTTCTCAGCTGTAATGTCTGTTCTCTATTTTTCTTGTATTTATATCAATTATTTGTGTATTTATTCAATTTCTGTGCATTTGTGTCAAAGGCAGGTTCTGCCATCAGCTGCAGTGATCTTTTTCAACTAGAATGTTGCATGTCTGTCAGTGAATCATAAATGCCCTAAAAAACTATTCTGTATCATGTTACTCTCATGTCAGTTTATGGAAGGGTAGAGGGTGAGTCTAAAAAGCAGAATATAGAAATTCAACTTTTTGTTTGGCTTCTGCCATATTAGGATCTAGTATTTATATGTTAAGTGGTATGTTGCAGATACCCTTTGCTTCTTTCCTCTGCTTATGTCAGAAAAAATGTAAGCAGTAACTTGGGGGTTAAATTCCTGCTCAACAGGCATATTTTTGGATTTACGTTTTCTGTAAGAGAGCTGTGAGTGGAGCTCAGTGCTTTGCAGTGGAGGGAGGTGCTGTGTGACAGCACCAAGCATCCAAGGGAAAGGCAGCTTGTAGCAGACATACATGACGGGAAGGAGACGCTGTACCAGCTCTTCCAGTTTCACAGGGACCGTGCATTTTCCAGCTGTTTACCCTTGAGATGTAAAATGGCAATTTGGCATAGGCTAACAACTCAGTGTGATGTGAGCATCTGCGTAAAAGGCTGCACATATGGAGCATGCCCAGTGATATGAACAGCCTGTTACCCCACCCCCAGCCAATCTAGGAAGAGATGAAATGAACTTTGCACTTGCAAATGTCACTGAATACATTTTGCACAGGATTTTAAAAGGTTCTCTTATAAGCACTATTTTTAACAGCCAAATCCACCCCCCAAAACAGAAAGGAAAAAGCCCTAGGTATTTTTCTGCGGTTGATCTCAGTTTATGATCAACTGAAGTATCTCTCACAGCATCTACCTGAAGCTTGGTTTATTTTACATTTTAATTGTTCGAGTTGAGATTTTTGGAGGTGGTGCAGATTTTTTGGGTTTTGTTTTTGTTTGGGGTTTTTTTAAATTATTTTTATTTTTTTTTTACTGGCATGAGAAAATTTGAGAATTTAATTGCAGCAGAGTATTTGGAAACAGTGAGGCTGCAAGCTTGAAAGGCAGAGGGAAGAGAAGGAAGGCTCTCAGAGCAGAGCATGGATAGGAAAGGAGCAGTGATTCTGCGGTGCTCAGTGTGCACATGTTTCATGAGATCAGTGCCGGGCGCTGCAGCTGCGGACAATAACTGAGCTGTCTGGCTAATGAAGGCCACCTGGATCAGGCTTCTCAAAAGAGCCAAAGGAGGACGTCTGAAGAATTCTGATATCTGTGTAAGCCCTATGTTTTCATTATCGGCATGTATTATGTGTATTGAAGGGAGGGAGAGAAAACAAGGAAGCAAGGAGATGACAGTTGTTTTCATTCTGATTGAATTAGCAGAACTCTGTTTTGTATGCAGGGAGATGCAGAGGAAAAGCAGAGCTGTCATTATTTATAGAGCTCTTCTGGCATTGTGGCTGCTTTCATTGTGGCGATATGGGGACATGTGTTGAGTCCAGACGGATTTTATTAGTTGGAAGTTGATTTGTGGTCATTTACATGTTTTGCTGAGGGGCAGAGATGGATATGAGCCATTTGCAGTTCTGATGGGGAAAGTGTGTCAGGTAAAGAGGTTGCCCTAAAATAAAAATGGATAGCAGAGGTTAAATCTGTTAGCAGAGATATTGTGTAATGGTAATTATTGATACTGAATTTGCATTTTGATTATAAAAAGACTGTTTCCTTGAAAATACTGTCACTGTTTAGAGTTTTGATTTTTAGGGAGCCATCCTTGAAGCTGCTGTATGTCCTTCAGCCCTGCACTGCACCAGTGCTGTAACTCTACAGAACAACTAGCTTTGCTTGCTGAAAAGCACACAAATAAGAGCATAGGGGTAGTGCAGGAAATAAAACACTGGGGAAGACACCTGCACTTTTGGAAGGTCTCCAGAAGAAAATATTTACCTAGACATAATTTTTCTAACTGACTTTTCACTTTTGGGTAGTTATTTTCCTTTCAGGGATACAAAAGTAAAGAAAAGACAAGATGTATAACCACTTCTGCTGAGGTTTTTGTGGTTTTGTCGGGGGTTTTTTTGGGGTTTTCTTTTTTTTTCCCCTGCTGTTGTTTTGGGGCTTTTAAACACTAAACAACACGAGACATTATTTTGGTTTTCTTGTGCAGGGTTCGGCGGACTCCTACACCAGCCGTCCATCTGATTCAGATGTATCTTTGGAAGAAGACAGGGAAGCAGTGCGGAGAGAGGCAGAGCGACAGGCCCAGGCACAGCTGGAAAAAGCAAAGGTAAGGTGGTTTTTCATGTTACAAGTTCATAAAATGTTTGACTTTAAAGGACTGATACCTCATCCATTAGCGATACAAATGTTATTAATGTGTTAACATACAGCGTAAGACCTCTTCTAAAGATTTTCTAGACAGCAGTAGAAAAGAGATTTTCCAGGAAAAATCACTTAGAATCAGTTTTCCATAGAAGGCATTTGATTGGCTTCTGTATTTCAGAACAATCTTATTTAAATGTGTGCACTTCTGCTTTTATTGAATGTACACATTTATTGTGGTGTATGGGGTCAAAGCTTTGAGTTCTTACTGAAGATGTTTGTGAAAGTTTACCCATGGGTTGCTACGGCACTCAAAACTTACAGTTCTAGAAATCGGCCCTCAAGCATTCAGTTCACCTCCCTTCAATGAAAGATCAGTCCCTACAAGTCATATGTAAACAGGGAGAATCTGTTACAAAGGTCTTTTTTTCCTGAAGACTTCACTGACTTTCCTTACAGTTTGTGTGTTAAATGACCCCGTGAGCAATATGCTCTAGGACTTGTTAAGATTTCTCCTTTTATCTCTATCTACTAAATTGTCACTATTCTGGCAGATAGTGACAATTTAGCAAGAACCTAAAAGAGCTTTAGGTTCTTGCTGTGTTTGTATATTTTCCATGAAATGTGTTTATGACTCTAAGGGCTTTAGCAGAGAAAGGGTATGGGCTTGTTTTTCTTTCATGTGTGCTGTATCTTTAAATACTATTGCATCTGTAAAAATCATGCTCATCTTATTTGTCGCCATTCACTTATCACTTTGTTCTATTTCTTTTTTGTATGCTATCATCTACAGATCTCAGTGTATTATTGTTTTCCAAAGTCTGTTTTTATGTTTTCATATCTTATATCTAAATATTTAATTACACTGTTGAGATCCCTCCTCAGATCTACCTGATCTGCATTTCTCTCTCACTTTCTGTCTGACTCCCCTCCTCCATTTTGCCTTGTTTTTTATTTTGCTGTTTTCTTTTCCACTGCCAGACTTGCCCATTTATGCCACCTGTTTTACAAGGGTTCTTCAGAAATTAGGAGTCCAGATCATTGAACTATGCATCTGATTGCATGTTGGGGACCAGGTCCATTAAAATACGATACTATAATGCACAGGCAGACAGCTTAATTGGGCCAGAAAACTTGAAGAGGGAAGCTAAAGATGAGGGTGGGGTGGGGGTGTTAATTGTTAACCGATATTTAATAAGAGCTCCTAAAGCAGCTTTTTAATGAGCTGCTGGAACTTGCCCACTGTAGGAGATGCTGAACATCTCTTTGAACTTGGGTCTTGCTGTCCTGGGATCAGTATAGCAGAAATTCAAAAGCAGCAGCTCGCTTCTTCCCTTCCACCTTGTATCTTAGGGATGTTGCTGATTGTAATCAGGAGTTTCAGGTTTATCAGGGTTGCTTTTTGCTAGTTTGAGATTTCTTTGCTCCTAGGAAAGATAATAAAGGCTGCCCTGAAATTCAGGTGGAGTTTTGAATTTTACCAGTAAATGCACAATCTTTAAAAGAAGAGTTGAAACAATAATATCTTGCAGACTAATCAGGTTAG
>NW_009942318.1:55688-104553 GCF_000696875.1 Nestor notabilis | reverse complement strand
TGAACCAGTGTATCTCTTAGCGAGGAGTAAATCTATGCGAGTGTTGCTATGGGAATTTGGCTTACTGATGCTGGCTTGAATGCATGGACAGCCCTTATGTAATATTCATGACCTCTAGCACTGCTGCTATTGTAGTTTGTAGGGGAACTGCTAGCAGACCCTGATTTCTTAAAACTGTTTTTCTATACATCAAACCAATGTTCTCACTCCAGCTGGCATAAGATACAGCATCTAGGTCTGACACCGTCTGAAACTGTAAGACAACTTGTGAACAGTCAAAGTAGCAAAGGCACTGCCAAAACCGTCCTGATAAAACAATGGGTGGTTCCAGTCCTATAGAAAACAAAAAAATAATTATTTAAATAATTAGTGCTTTAAAATGGGTTAAAGCTGGAACTACATTAGTTAGCATTTCTGTTTCTCAAGTCAAATGTTAAAAATCATTCCAGGCTCTAATGGAATCATTTTATGCAGAGGCTATAACTGTGTAATATTTAGTCTAGTGTAATATTTAAATTAATAGTATTAACTAAAATATTACATGAATTTGGTGCTTACATTTGAAATAAATGTTAAAAAAGACATAAATTAAACCTAACCGAGTAGATCTAAAATATGCCAGGGTGTGCTTTTCTGCCTTTATTGGTGATTCAGTCCTTCACCTCCCTGAAACACAGTAAAATTAATGAAGCAGTAACTTCTGCTGGTGCTGCCTGGCTCCCGTGTGCCCTCAGACCTGTTTCCCACGGGCAGAACGTTTTCCTGCCTTGCTCTCCGTGGCTGGCTTGCCTTCACCCTGACCGGCTATCAGGGAGAGCCAAGTGACGCAGCTGCTTTAACTTTTTGCCTTTCCGTATTGTGACTGGAAGTGTTGGTCCTAGATAAAGTCATTACAATTGTATTTGTCACAGGAATTAGAAGAGGGTGACATACCTGAATAATGCAGCAGTGGAGGGAAAATGGTAATGAATTAAGGGCAGATAAAAAAACCTGTTGAACTCTGTCACGCATGTAATGAGAACAGTTTAATGACATCCATTTTCCTTCCTCACAGCTAGGGAAAACACCTTAAATAGAAGAGAAAAATATAGTAATAAAGCACATGATGGCAAATGTTTGGGAGGATTTTATGATTTTTAAATTTGAATTTTAATGGATTCTAAGTGTTTGTGTAACATAAAGCCAGAATATAATATGCATATCTGATACATATCCAAACAGGGAAAATAAAACCAAAAAAGCTTGTAAGAAAATACACATTCTGGCCATTTTTATTTATTTATTTTATACAAGCATTGCTTCTCTGGAAGATGGCTAAGCATATTTTGCTGACTCACTTTGGCATGTGACTTACTGTAAGGAAGGTGGGGCTATGGGAACATGTTCGGAGTCGCCCAGGGATGGAAAATTAAGAAGTAACTGATGAGGATACCTACAGGCCAGCAGCTAATCCCAAGGGAAATAAATCTTCAAATGAAGCTGTTATATTCGAAGCTGAGATGAAATGTTCTTGGTTAGAACAGTTTAGCAATGCAAATGCAGAACAGAGTTTTGGTTTGGTTTGTGTTTGGTTTGTTTTAGGTTTAAATAGAAAAAAAAGGCATTTCAAAGCATTGAGCATTTCCTTGGTATCCTTGTCGTTGTCCATGGCATGTGGCTATCTCTAGGATAAAGAGGACCTGTGCTGTGGCTGAGTAGGGCATGCTAACAATGCCCAAATCTAAGGGCTTGTACTGATACTTTACTGAGTTTCCCATTTCTATGAAAACATGAATCTTTAGCATTCTCAAGCCAAAAATAAATAAGCCCAATGATATTAACTGCTTTTAGTGTTAATATTTTAAAAATTATCATTTCTACAGAAAAAAGCTTTTTAGTTTTGAAGAGTGAGGATTAAAAATAAATGATAGTAAGTAAAGATATTTTTTTGTCCGTTCCTTGCAAGTATTCAAGTAATTATCCTTTAAAATATTGCATCAAGTGAGAGGGATGAGATCAAGGGAAAACTGTGAGGTACAAGTATTAGTGAGAGTTTAAATTCAGTACTAAATGAGCTGAAGTTTGCACATAAGGAAGAGGACTTGAATAATGAATTGTGGCCCTCTTCAATGCTGGTAAAATGAATTCACATATTTTGTTGATTTCTTTTGCCTCAATAAAGCACATTGTATGTTATAAACTAGCTTTTGACTGAAATACAATTAGTCAGGTGGTCTGTAAACCTCCTCTTCTGCAAAAGTAACTTCTTCTCTTTGGTCTCTTCTCTCCAATTTTTAATTTTGCCTCTTTTTATTTTTCTTCTATGGCCTCCAGAGCTTCTTATGCAGAGATAATTTTCAAATGAGATCTGTAGAATATTTTCAGTATTTTGGAAAATGGTGTTTTTCTTTCTTTCAGTTATTCCTAATACATTGGATACTGAAAGTGTCAGTTAATAATCCAGGTTCTATTTCTCACATGGGACTAAGTGACAGCCCTATGCTCTTTGTTCACTGGTAGGGAGAAATACCCATAGTCTGAAAATGGCATTTAAATTGTTTCTATATTAAGATGGGGAGCCACAGAAATCTTGATACCAGACATTCTTTTGCTGGCTTTCGGGCAATAATATAAGCTGTCATGTTTTGCTTTCTTGATGTGTACTGTCGTAGTAGTGATGGCTTGTGACTATGAGTAATAATGCAATGTCTTAAGTGTAGTGCATTGCCTCCGTGCATGGGTTGGGGACCACAGCTTTGAAACATGTAGCAGGCTGGGATAATGCCTATATATCCCTGCAAGGCTGAAAGCATGAAAAAGATTGTCAGATGTAATTATCCAGTGCAGTGTGCCAAGACTAGTTATTTAAGTATTTATTCACTCTCAGACAGGTTCCACAGCCTCTGAATTACCCCATGCTGCTTGCAGGCAGCCACAAAGCTAGTTAAGGTATGTTTACTTAAGCTGCAGTAGCATTTTTGACAGACCAGACGTGCTCATCACCTTGATGTGTGTCCTTATATTATGTCAGCTTGTTCCATCATGGAGACTCTTTCTATTTTCTCTCAATTATGAGGACATCATGTTGCTGAACAGCACCCAAAGCCATGGCAACATAGGGTAGTGCTTCGTGTCAAGTGTTGTGTATGGTAATATTTTTTCCATTGATTTCTTCTTATTTGCCCTTTTGTTTTAAAATACTTCCATTGCATGTTATCATTTAGATAGCTAATGTTGCGTGTCACAGTTGCTGGGTTTACATGGGAGCTGGCACAGTGGTCTCGCTGGAAATGAGTTGTTGATCCAAAAGTACAGTTGCAAATCTGGTTGTTGCTTAGCTGCAGGCGAGTTCTGCATTGCTGGATCTGCTCAAATCAGATTACAGAAACTGGTTTTCTTCATTTTCTTAATTTCTGCTGCTTTTTCTTAGGCTGTAACACTGGGATATACAGCAGCTCCCTTTATACTGCTGCCCATGAACTACAGAGTTTTTTGTTTATATTCATGATCTCTTTCATCTTCAATTTAAGTGTATACCCCTGTTCTACACTAGTACCTGTCATTATCTTGGTTACTTCCTCAAACAGTTTATCTGTTTTCACTGTTGGGCTGCAGAGTTTGGAGGCTGGAATTGTTTCTTCTCGGGATTCTCAGGAATCAAATGCTCCAGAGAAAGTACCCTATCTAATTAAAAAACATCTGTTATTCATACTGTGATTACATAGTGACCAAATCTGTTTCATAAGTATCCTTTCCTCCTCTGCTTCTGAAGCGCAAGTACAAAAAAAGAGTGGAGGGATATTAACCTAGCTAACTGTAGATAGATCCTGTAGTATCCTGATATTCTTCAAATAATCAGTGGAAAGAGACAAGTTGTGTCTGTGTAATAGAGAGACGATACTGAGAAAAAGTCCTGAGGACGAGCACAGCTCTTCTGCCTGCTCTCACCTGCAGCTTTCACACACGCCTGCATGCTTCCTTGATGTTATGTCTTGACTCTGACTTTATCTATGTGGCTTAATTACTGTATAAAGGGCAGCATTACAAGTGTTACTTTTGAAAATGAAACCAGTTTCTTATTAAAAGAAGCGTTGAAGACATATTTGAATCAAAGTAGATGATATAAGCCAGGTACAAACACTCTTGTGTATCTTAAATCCTTGTATGGATGTTTGTCTGCTCCTCCTCCCTCTGATCTCTGTGGCAGACACAGACTTAGCTGTCAGCCTCTGCTGCATGGCTGGCACTGCAGAGGTTACAGCAGAGGTTCCCAAACTGTGATGTGCCTGTTGCCTGCTACTTGCCAGTTGTACATGGTGACAGCCGCATGCTACCACCTACCTGTGCGTGCTGAGCCAAGCTGCAGAGTAAGTGTGCTCAGGCCAGCCCTCGCTGTAGCTTGGGTGGTGGTGACCAGTGGGTCTGGTTGTTGGGCCAAGTGCTGGTGTGGGGGTCAGCAGAAGGGTTGTGGGAACTGTATGAGAGGATGAGAAGTGGCTTTGGGGATGTTCTGTTTGACTGGTGTGGAGTGAGTGTGGTTACACTGATGGGCCCCAGGATGGGAGGAATGAAGACATGCCTTTGCAGGCTGCTCAGGCTGGCACAAAGGTGAGCGCTTTCGCTGGTGTTAGAGGTAGATGCTGCTGGTCACTCTAAGCAAAGTCATTTCCATTTAAGACATCTATGTCCTGGTTCATTAACTTTCTTGAGATTTCTGGAGTCTGATTCACTTTTGCCAACATCCATACTGTCTAGTGTGCCGTAATCCAGAACTTCACTTTTCTTAGCAGCTGGTCTAGCTATCTGAATGCCATGGGTTTTCAAGCATCTGACATACATTTGTACTCTTAGAATACTGTTTCAGAAATAGAGGGGAAACTAGGATTTCAGGGCACAGGCCATTGTTAAAGGTAGTTAAAATGTTTTTAATCACCTTATGGTAAATGCTGACCTTTTTGCATCTATAGGATCTATTTTGGGGTTAATTTACATCATTTTACCTTTTCTGTTCTACATGATTGATGTATATTTCCCATTTGAATTCCAGCTTACTGCAGAATCTCTCTGGAGATTTTTTTTTTTTATTTTATTTTTTTTTTTTTGGGGTAGGGGTGCCTTTTCTTAAATCTTTTATTTTTCTAAAATTAAGCATGTAAAATGTTTTCAAGGTAGGCACTACTGATGCAGGCTTATACAAACGTTAGGGCTTTTAGTTATTCTAGAGTTTGGTAAAATATAGGATTTTGAATGTCTGTGTTTATGTCTGTGTGTATATATATTATATATACCATATACATTTATACATTATATATATCCATATACACATCTTTGTGTACATATGGATATACATTTGTGTATAGGTCTGCATGTATTAGGTAACTAGCACTGGAGACTTGAACTGGCTGTTCATGTTCTACAGCTGATAACTTACTGATGTAAAGTGTTTATTTTGTATCTAAGGAGAACTGTTGTACCAGGGGATTAGCTTGTGAGGAAACAGAAGGGTTTTAGCTGAGAACAAAGTTACCCTGTGATCAGAGCTGGTAGTGGACTGCCATGGGCTTTTTGGAAGCAGGAGATGGAGTAAGGGGTTCAGTGCAGGCTCACCTTGCACAGGTGCCCCAGCTAACACTGACCCACGTGTCACAGTGTGGTGGCTTGGAGGAAGACTCGTTTGGACACCAAAAGCATTATGCTTTCTGCTCTTGTACCAAAGTGGCTATTCCAACCAGTTCAGGAACTAACCTGACTGCTGTTAGAGCAGACACCTGGCTGATGTGTGTTATTATGCAGGGAAGTACTTGTCATCTGCACTGAAAACAAGGCCCCAGATGCAGTTCTTGTGTCCTTGGCAAAGATCTGAATCCTCTCCCTCCTCACTAGCCCACTCTGCCCAAAAAACAGGAAGGAAGAAAGAATAAAAAATTAGACGACTCTAACATTACATGCAAGATGACAGTGAGTTTCTAACTATAGGTAGCGGTAGAGTGCTTTGGTACAAAATTAGACTGATGTTAGATCCCAATTCAAAAGTGCTTCCTTTGGAAAATTTAATATTTGTTACATAAACTAGTCACTGGTTTTATAAAACTGAAGAAAAATCAGTAGGAGACCAAAGTAAACCTGTGATACCTGGGAGGAAGATACTCTGCATTCCCAGGTTAGGAACATTTTAAGTGCAAAACTCAGCTTGAACTATGAAGAGAGTCTGGATTCTGCATAATTTATAGTATGAGAGAAATTAATTAAAAATGAAGATTCATAGAGGCCCGCAGTGATGCCATTCTGGTGGTGTTCTTGCTACCTTTTCATCTGTATTCTGTGTCAAGCCAGTGCACATCCTAGAGCAAAAACCATGGCATGAGCTTCCCCCAGCGTTCACCCATGGAGCCTACAAAACCTCTGAACACCTCCTCTGTACACTGAACCTCCAATCCTGTATTGACATTTTCTACCAGCATTTCATAGTCACCTGGGTTGTATTCCCAAATTCAATATGATGCAGAATATGCAATGCATAAAGTATTTCATACCTTTAAAATAAAAGGTAAAGTGTATATGCTGAGATATATTTTAGGCTGCCACAACATATCAAAGATGAAAAAGACATTTATCCTCTGTGAAAGTATCAGGTAACCTTTGTGAAAGTATGGAAGAACATTTACCCTTCTCACTCCATTTTTGTGATGTGAATATCACCAACGAGTTTTAGTCATACAACTTACAACTACATAGTTTTATTTTTACTTACTTGATTGAACAAGTTCAGCTCTAATAGCAAGCAAGCAAATATTTACATTGGATCTGATATAAAATCTTAATATATATGTTTCAGGTGGCATTCTCTTGCTTTAGATGAGGTAGTACACACTGAAATATTACTTCTTGCAGCTGTTTTTCTTGAAAATCCTTCTCCTCCTTGCTAAATAGATTAAAAGGATAATGGTTTCATCCAGGATTTAAGTTTATTAGTAGCAAGACACATGCGAATAGTACCAAAGTTCTGAAAAGTGATAGAATATCAAGAGCTACAACTGTGCAGACAATTCAGATTAATACTGCTGGAGAGAATCCAGGAGTTTCTTCCATTTTCTTTTTCTTTACTATCTCCACCTTTACTTTACTTGGTGTCTTCCCTGTTCATATTTGGGTAATTTTAGCATACTGTTATTGTTATATTACTTTTTTGTTTATTCTTTCGATTGCCTCCAATAACTGACATTAAAAAGTGAACTTTGATTATTCTTAGAAGTGAGGCTCCCTTCTTGCTTGTTGGAATGTTTGGTAAAATAAAATTTTCCCAGATTTCTGACTCATAAAATGATCTTTCTGTGCTAACAGCTTATGAGTGTAAAATTTGTACTTTTATGTTCCTGGAAAGATATATAGTACATTGATGGTAAAAGAAAATATTTAGATAAATATATGACTACAATACATATGAACAAGACTGTCCTTTGTTCTTATTTGGGGAATCTTATCAGGTAGACACCTATTCTCAAGGTGATTTGTTTACTATATCTAGAATCCAAAATCCAGTTTGAAAACTGATGCCTTATTTTCAGTATTTGGAACAGATCTGCATTTGACAGGTATGAAAGCAGGGATGCACCCCGTGGTTTGGGTTTTTATTGTGCAAATATACTTGTGGTTATTGATCTGCAAGCCATCATTTTTCAGTGACTGGATAAAAAGCAAAGGGAAAAATATCTTGAAAGGGAAGACGAAGGATCAAACTGCAGCTGCTTTGATTATTTTGACTGGAGATGTCAGATTGTTGAAATGAGAGAAGAGATGCGCCTGCTGCTTTTTGGCTCCATCCATTCTGCTAATTATTTGAACATTGAGTTTTAAAAATTTGTTGGATTCTAATATTTCATTTGGGGTAAAATAGATGAACAGAAAGCACTTGGGGTTACTGTAACTCCCGATCACCTCTGTCTGTCGTGAGAGAAATGCTTCCTGGCTGAAATAAAAATGAGAAGACATGCTGAGTACCTGCCAGCTTGCGAATCAGCTCTGCACATTGCTTTTAATAATCAACAGTAATAAGTGGCAGTTATTGCAAAGACAAATGTATTCCTGACTTTTAGTAGCAGTCAAATTACAGCTGCAAGTATCCTTCCCAGAGGAGCAGTAAGGGAACTTACCACATTTATCCCAGCTCTTCCGTTATTTTGACCCTTTACTCACCTTTGGCAGCGAGGCATGTGACTCACCCACAAAGTACCAATTTCCTTGTCTTCTCCCCTGGTGTTTCCTGATAGTTTAATCCAGTGAACCCAGTCTGGTGGAGGCTGCACATGGACCTGTCTTCTCTTGCTGCCTCTCAGGTGCTCAAGCTGTCTGCTGCAGACGCAGGGATGTGACATTAGGTTCCCTGACAGGAAAGTGAGGAAGAGCAGTATTTCCTCACTGAGCTAGCTTTGACATGGGGACACAGATAAGTCCATCAGCTTGTGATAAAGGATATGTGGCAGCAGTTGAAACCCTTTTTTGTTCCTCACAAAGGGAAGGATTTCTTACTCCTAGTTTTAAACTCTTCTGAGGATAAAATCACCAGATTCTAGACATAACTGTATCCTTCGCGTTTGCCTTCCAGAGCAAGAGCTTATCTTGGCATTAGACTCAGTGCTGGGTAAAATCTCCAAGGAAAGCTCTCAAACCAAGAGTTTCTCTTGAAAGCCTGTGATTAATGTACAGGCCTGAGGATGAGGAGAGGTCAAGGAAGGGAAAGCAGAGAAAAATAGTTCTGGAAAGGAGCAGACGTAACATGTATTGCTTCACACAGCCTCATTCTGTGATGCAGCTTGAAGAAAATCTGGTGGGAAGGAGGAGATGTAGGGAGTTAAACGTTGACATTCTTGAGCAGGTTTGAAAAACTTGACTTTCACCTTGCATTTCTCCAACTTGACAGTCTTTCCCTCGCACCTTTTGATTATGCTGTGTCTCTCTGGCAACATACTTTCACGGCAGAGGCTTTGACTCCAAAGCATTAGTGTACGAAGTTTCCATTCACAGCTGCTCAGTTCATTTATTTTGGTAGGGTGATCAGTTAAGCACAATGAGCACAGTGCAGTGTCATAGGCAGCAGTGTGCTGGACGTGGGGACATGCATGGAGACCGAGTGTTCCGTACCACAAGACTGAAAAAGCAAGTGTACCCATCTTCTCCTGTCTCAGATAGGATCTTGTGCTTAATTTACCACTGATCCTAGTGTCTAATACAGCAGCACATGCTTTTGGTTGTTCACCAGTCCAAGTGAATTTGATTGCTCTTCAGGGCTTTCCTCGGAAGCTGTCCAACGTGAACAGGGTTGTGCCTACACTCTTGTTACTTAATCCCAGGAAAAGGAGCAAGACATGAAAGGTCATAAAGCAATGGATCTGCTTTATCTGCTTCACTTGGTTATGAATTGAGAAGATTTTATTTTTGTCTAAAAATGACATGTTTCCATATTTCTTCCTGAATGCCTCTGGCAAATGCAGGCTAGAAATTTTGCCTAGTGCAATCCAGTGGATAGTTGTGTTCCCACCATCAGGAGTAAACCTGTATTTTCTCTTTAAACTTCAGCGTGTGTTGCAGCAGTTTCCCTGTATTCATGAGCTATAGGTTGTCTGCCATTACTGTAGGACTGTTACATGCTCAGCCAGGTATGAAATGAAGCATAATTCAACAGCTGGAACATAAAATATCAATACCATCCTGTATGCATCTTTCATGTCATCACAAAAATGTTCTTTGATACCTTTTTCTATGTTTTATTCATCACTGGGCTCTTGAAGCTATAATCATTTATTCTAGGCACCGTGAATATCTGTCCTTGTGCATGACTTCCCATGGATTCTCCCTCTATGTTTTAATCCTGATTTGAAGCTGTCACCACAGTGGTCTTCTGTAAAAAAAAACACCAAAACCCACTACATGAAATAAACCGTGGCCACTAAAGCAAACTCCTTTATGAGAGTCTGGAAGTGCAGAGATGAAAGGCTACTAAATATGCCGTAACTGTATCTTATTCTCAAATGTTTGTATGAAACTAAAATTCATCATCATTAATAGTAGAAATTTTATTAATTTTGAACACAGAGACACTTGTCTTTGAAAAGTGATAAAAAATTAATGCCTTACTGATATTGTCAAGGTTCTTAGGCATATATATATACCAAAATAACTTCAAGTCATAAATCCATTTATTTTGAGATATTGCAGAAAGCATGTGGTTGTTTAGTGAGATGGTCCATATAGATCATATAGAGTATTCAGTGTCAGTATTGCAGTGATTCTGTCTGTTCAGATTCTGTTTATCCATATAATTATAGCATCAAGCTCTAGATGTTATAAAAAAGACTATGCAGATTCTTTTCAAAAGCTCTGGAAAAGAAGTTTTGATTTTCATGGATAAACTCATTTCTTTTCAGAAATCTCTACCACAGCCAACTCAAGAACCTCCATGTCAAAACCCACGAACGTTCTTTTCCCTGTTGAAATTAGTGGGTTTCTTTTGAATAGTTTAAGAAGAAGTAAAAGAAAGCAAATGACAAAGTACACACAGGGATTTATGCGGCATTAATACAGCTACAGAAACGTTTAGGTATTGATTCCCCCTTCCAATTCAGAGCTAAGAAATACCTAGGCATTTATGAGAAATACAGGAGACTAGGTTGGACACCTTTTTTCTTGATTTATAGCAAGAAGTTAAATTTGTTTCTCTTGCTCCAGATTTCTGTAAGCCATTCTGTTTGGATAAAATATTATCTATTTAATATCTTGTCAGAAGTAAGTTGTCTACTTTGAATGTCCTGACATTTTTTCTTTCTGTAGCTTGTTTAACACATTTTCCAACAAGCCAAAGGTTTAGGTGGAGATAAAAGGGGAAGGAGGTCTTACCATGTTACTGAAATCTGTTGATGTGCTTTTTTCACTGGAAGAACTTTGAATGGAAATAGAAGATAACATCTTGGGGCAGTTCAGAACATAGTGATTGAAATTAGCTAGTAAATTAAGAAGCTATTCAAGGCCTAAGACCCCAAATTTATCTTGGACACAGTGTGTTAAGTTTAGTTAAGCTGTCTGGTCACATACTCATTTGAGGAGAGTCAAAATATTGTTTTGTAGATTTTTTTTTTCACTTATTACAGAATTCCAAATGTATTTATTGTAAATGTATTTATTTATGTGTTTATTTGTATTTAAATATATTTAAAATGGTTTGGTTTGGTTTGTTTTTTTACTTCTCATCGTCGTAGTCAATTTTTGCTCAAATAAGGAGGCTTTATGTTTGGGTGGTTTTTTTTTATTATTAGCATTTTCAGTTCATTCAGTACTCCTCGTGACTTAGGTTCTTCACATTTTGTGTAAGGTTTGAGATCTTTAGTAAAAGTGTGAGGTCTTTAGTATAGTAAAAGGAAGATAAAATGTTGAAGACCCAGAAAATTAAGTACATGATTTGTTTTAGCAACCCTTGAGTAGCTGCTGAGTGTTGCTTTAACTATATTAAGGACAGAAACAGCTTTAGCAAATGCTGGGCCCTGTATGCAATAAGTATCAAGTATGCACAGGAGAGAAACCTTTTGCAGAGGTGGGGGATGCACATATTCTTGTATAACACTGTCAAATTTAGCAGTGAGTTGAATAACACCCGAAGAAATTTCATGTGTGGAGAGTAAGGCTTCTCTAATTAGCTGTAAAATGCCAAATGATGGGTACTAAATACTGTATTGTAGCAGTAAGCATCTCTGCTACAATCCATCAGTCACTCTATCATATTAAAGAGACTGCTGGGTATGGCAGTCTGTGGTGTTTCAGGGTATCCCAGAGCTGTGTTGAATCTCAGACTGTTTCTGCACTTGGGCTATTCCACAGTCCTTTGGATATCAGCTGCCTCCAGTCAAACTGCAGCATGTACTGGTGACCTTCCTAAAAGAAAAAAAAAAAAAAAAAGAGAGGATAATAAAAAAAGAAAACATAGTTAAAATGATTACAGTAAAGCAGCCACTGCCTCTGTCATATTTCGGTTGTGTAAAATGTGCTTGTCATGGAAAGTGTTAACACTTGTGTCTTCCTCATCCTTTGCAAACATTTTCTTTACTTGTTCGCATTGTTTGAGTTTTTCAGATCAAGTAGACCCTGGTTGTATGCCTGTAGGTTCACCTGTATTTTGTTTTCTAATGCCAAATTCTTGTTTTATGTTGTCTGTAATTGTTCCAAATAACTGAGGTGCACTGCACATTGCCAAGGTGCTCTGTTTATAGGAAGTTGTTTCGTATTGGAAGAGAACAAAGGGAGTAAAATCTCACAAATCTGCATCGAACATTCTGCAGATGTTTCTGATCTTTCTTGTCTTTTGTTCACTTCTGAGGCCTGACACATGCTTATGCAGTATCTCCCCACCTGGGATCACCAACAGAAGCTTTAACACCAGATTCTCCTTGAGTTTGCTTTTAGACATGGAAAAGATTTAAATTGATTCTACTCCCTGACCAGCAACTCAAAGATTTAACAACCTTGCTAGAAGCCAACTCAGACTGGCATGCAAAAAGCCAGCTAAGGCCAGCAGATGATACTTAGACCCATATTAATATTGTCTTGCTCCAAGCCAGCTGCTTTGAGACCTGGTTTCAGCTCCATCAGAGGGTGAATTTCTTGGATCAACTTTGTTACAAAGCAAATTTAATAGATCTATTTAGTAACATGTTTAAATTATTATTTCATCTCAGAGTCAAATTCGGAGGAATAGAAGTATATTTCAGTGTCATTCTAAAACTTAAAAGAAAAAAAACCTCACGTATTAAATGGGCCCTAAATCACTCCTTCTTTCCTCGAAGTTGTGAGGTGGTAGGCTGCATACGCAGGAAGCCAGTTTTGAGTAACAGATCTTTTTTACTGTTGAATGTTTAAATTGTAATATGAATTCTGTATTCAAGCCTGGGCTTAGTCATTATATTTAGTCTAGTTAAAGTAGAAGTTAGCAGATATGCTTCTGCAATTTTTTTAAATTACTCTGATCGGTTTAGAATGTCTATCAAAGGAAGCACTTATTACATGTATAACGTATGTATGCAAATAATAGATACAGGTGAAGAAATAAGCCTGCACTGATTGTGAAAGAATGTTTGTTAGTAGGCTGCAGCAAATTTCTGCCCATTAAATAGCGAAAGAAATTCTTTCAACTTTAAATCAAAATGTAGTCCATCAAGCAAAGTGCTTTTATCCCACAATTACTTTAAAAAGGCATGAAATCAACAACCAAATATTATGTGTATATTTCAAACATAATGTATTTAAACAATTCTTATGCAGAATTAATTCAGGTTTTTTTGGTTTTTATTTGACTGCACTAGTTGGTTAATGCTGTAAACTTTACTCAGTATTTTTGATAGATGAATGTTGTAGTCCGTCCCTCTTGCAGAAGAAGTTTTTCTGTGACTGCATGACAAAGCAAGACAACATTATTGGAGTCAAATGTAACCTAATGAGAAAAAATATGTACAAGCAGTGTCAGTTCTGTGATCCTGTTCACCCTGTTGCCATCCAAATTCTGATTTGGGACTGGGAGAGAGGCTGCACAGGAGTAAGAAGACAATTCGGGGGTTATGGAAAGACAGCATTTAATTTTGGTGAGAATGTTGGCTGAAAAGAATTGAAAGCATGCATAAAACTGTGGCCTGAAGGTCATCCTGAATTACAGTTCGGTTTCATTATTTAAATACCCTTGAAAGTATATTTAAAAGACTTCTGCTTCACTTTGGAAATAGCCAGTACATGGCATCTGATCAGGGCCATTCATCTCACTTACCTCTGTATTTCTCAAACAGGTACTTTATAAAGGGGATAGCTAATTTATATGTAAACATAAATTGACTAGGCCTAATTTTCTAATATGCAAGGTTTGTCTAGATTTATTTCAACACAGGATTGCATCCAGACCACATCTTGTTTGTAGAACAACTTCAATAGCTCTGCTTGGTGGTGGTTTCAGCCTAATTTGCTCCGTCTCTGCATACATTTTACCTGGTTTGTTACTTTCTTCAGATTTCTAATTCTTTCCTCTCCCCTTTTTCCTTTGTTTCTCTTTGTTAGTCATGGTGATGAGGTGCACTAAGTCCCAGGCAGCCTCCTCCTTTTGTCCATGCCCAGCTGGAGAATCTCCACAGGTGGGGGTGGTGATGCAGGGGGTGAGGAGGTGCTGGGAGCTGCTGCCTGCCACACATGGAAAAGAGGCACCAGTCATCGCAGTAAGAAAATGGCATTTTTTGCAAATCTTGAGAGGTGTCTCTCATATTGAGTTTAAGGAGGAGAGAGGAAATTATGAGGGGAAGGATATGACCTCCTTTGCAGAAATTCCTTTACTGGTATTTGGCAGCTCAACAGTGGAAATAATGCCAACTGTGTAAGACAGCACACATCATTTACCCTTCATGTCTAGTTGCTGGGGTCTTTCTTAACTGCTTTCATTCATGTGTTTGCCAATCAGTTAGCAAATTGGGGAAAATTCACAATTAATGTATTAAGCTTCCTTGAGACAGAGCAGGAACTTTGTTTCTTTTGCCAGCAGTGAGAAAAGGGATCATTGAATGTGTGAATTCTTTCCAAATGTACGCTTGTATGATTTCCTTACAATTCTTTGATGGGTTTTTATATTCTAATTGTAAACTGGGCATTTGACCTGTTCCGTTTGCCGTTCTGTAACAGTCATCAACGTTTTCTCTAAATTCAAAATGTCTTTTGTCCGTAGGCTGTTTTAACGTGTAATAATAATTCATATATGGCTTATATTTCAAAAAGATGGATGCATATCCCCAGTTTAAATTGTGTGTCTCTTTATACATAAACTTACATTAGTTTCAAGTATCAAACCTTATATCTTTTAAAAGTGGCCAGTCGTGTTTCAACTAGCAGATTTGTCAGATCACACCCGTGTGATGTCCTGTGTGGTGTCCTGTGTGAAAATGTAGCGGAATTCACATCATATAAATGACAAGTTCCATTCTATAGTGTAAGAGAAAACCAGACTGTAAATGTATCCCAGATATAACACAACTTCTTTCACTTGTCTGGATTCCCTTTCAAGGCATGAATCTTTTTTTCCTGACCCTCTACAATGGCTCTAATTTGATTCAGTGATGATTTCTCTGGATGTAGAAAATATTTTCACTGGTGTTTCATAATGCTTTATAGATCACAATGAGAAGCTATTTCCATATCTTCACAAACCACATGCTTATCTTTGTTTTAGGACACAGACTTTTGCTTGATGAATAATCTGTTTGAATATAGAAAAAAAAAAGTACCTGATTTGATTTCATCAACTCATGTAAGGCTGTGGGCTCTGGACGCTGTATGCTGACCAAACATGAAGTCAGTGAAGCAGCCTTTTGGCCTGATTGCTGCTTCTTTTTTTCCTCCTGTTCTTTCTCCCCTGTTCACACTTTTTTTTAAGTAGGTTCTGGTTTACATCTTCCTTCACTACCTCTGTGTCTCTGGCCATATGCTCCTCCTTCCTTAGCATGCATTGCTTGCTACTGCTGAACAGTTGGCACAGGTATATGTTACAATCTCTGATTCCATGTACCAGTTTTTGTATGTATCTGGAGTTTTTCTGTTTGTTTGGTTTTGTTTGTTTGTTTGCTTGGTTGGGGTTGTTTTTTGATGTTTTGTTTTGTTTTTCTAGATATCTTAGCTAGTTTGTAGGAATGATCTGGTCTAATGCAACATACCTGTTGGATTCAGTGGAGACATTTAAGTGAACTTGTCATAACTTTGGTACAGCTGGGGTGACCAGTGCTCTTAATTCCCACCCATCTACAGTGCAAGAACCCTGCCTCATACTCCTTAAAGACTTGTTTCTCTTGGGTTCCACTTGCAGACTTTTCAGTTCTCTCATTCCTCGCTGATTTTAAAAATGCTGTAGTATTTTTCTTGTGATGTTCAGTACTGTTTCATCTTTCATCATATAGAATACAATCTGAAAACTGTTAACTTGTTTGTAGTACCTCAGGTACCATTTTGTGGTCATCCTGCATGTCTTCTCTTAATCTATTATGTAAACACGGTATGTTGTGGTGGTTTCTTTTCTACTAAGCCTGATTTTCAAGCTAAGAAAACCTCTTGATTGATAACATATGGGTTACCATAAATGCACACTTGCAGCTGTACCGTGCAGCTTTAAGATGGTGAGTTGATGATGACTTTGGTGATATGGCTTGTAGTGTTAGGTTAAGTTAATCTCTCATGCTAAAGCAGTGAAGCCCAAAACCCACAAAAGCCATGTGGTCCTGATTTTTGGCACCTCGTTCTCACAGTGTGTCATCCACTTAAATCATTGTTGATAGCGTGTTCAAAATCAGCTGTAGATGTTTCTTAAGAACTTGGTAGCTTCAGTGTTTTGAGGCTGTGAATAGATTTCTACTGGGTTTAGCTGGTTTTTTGGTTTGGTTTGGTTTGGTTTGGGGTTTTGGGGTTTTTTTTGGCAGTTTTTTGGTAGTCTTTTTTATTATCCTTCAGTGTGTCAGGCGTTCCCTGTTTCCTTGAAGATGACCACTGATCAACAGTATGAGAATACTGTTAATATTGGTGCTTGATTCTTAGTTGCTTGCTTACCTTCTTGCTTAAGGTCTAAACATTTGTTCCTATGCAGTTTTTGTGCTATGGTAACAAAGACTCTGAGGTATGCGCAAAATTGGTAAATGCAGTATTCTACAAGTCTGTTAAATGGAAAAGGACAACTCTGTAGTTGGTAGTTTTTAAATGATAGTGTTCTTTTAGACTGGTGACAAATCACTGATAAGTTTACATTTCTAATATTTTACAGTGCAATTTACTGTTGCAAATAATGCCATCTCAGCCATCTGTGTTGCATTTACTTTCCTATGATTGAGTTTCCCTTGCCCTGCTTCCTTTGCTTATAGTTTCTTATGAGGGAGGATTATTGTCTTTCTGCAGAAAAGTAGGTGCAGTATTGCAAATATAGTGGAATGGGAAGTATTGAACTGTTCATACATCAAGTATATTTTTATATATCCCTTTCAAGATGACTAAATAACAGTGCGAAACATGTTTCCTGTTTTCCTGTCTCATTTATGGTTGGATCTCTGAACTTGCAAAGGTACTGTCTTCCTTCACTGTAACCAGCAAACACGTTCTGTGAATTCACTGTGAATTAGTCGGCACTAACTTGCAGATCAGGAGCACTGAAAGGACTGTTCACTGTGCTGAGGTAGAGTATTTGCAAACATTATTTTTTGAAGGAATCTGATTTTATAGCCTCAGCATTATACATGGAAAGGATAAAGACAGAGACAATATTTTCCTCTTGATTTCTGAATGCAGCTCTATCTTTATTCTTCCATTTAGGAACGTTTCGTACTTTCAATAGCTAAAAATAGCTCTTGGAAATGTAAAACTGAACAATATTTTACACAAAAGATTTCTTTTATTCTTTTCTTTTCCAGATGTGTGAGCATGCACAGGAGAAAAAAAAAATCCAAGTGAAAATATGATTTATACTCCTGCACAGGCAGAATTTGTTAGATGTTTTGTGTTATTTTATGATGTTGCTTGGTTCAATATTTCAGGACACCAAGGAGAAGTTTAACTGCAATGTTATACATGCTTGGATAAACAGCATAACAACCATAACTTTTTGTAAAAGAAAACAGGGTACGAGTACAGCTTAAGAGACGTGAATGGTTGGATCCATTCCTGGTGTATTTGCTTTATCTTTGCGCTTATTAATTTGCTTTAAAAATTACAGCTTTCTCAGTAATTAGCCCACATTTCTACAAGTGCAGTTCAGTTTTGGTTCATTTATTAGTTGTAGTGATAAAAAATCAGTGCATTTGTGAGTCTTGAATCTTGAAAAGAGTAGAATAAAGATATGACAAATGTAGTACTGAAAAGATTTGGCTGGCTGCTCCTTGGACAACTTCAAAGGAAATAGTTTGAGTGACGTGGAAAAGAACAGTGATTTAATGCTGTACATTTATCCAGCGAAGTTTAACTAACAATAAGCAATTTTTTGAGAGAGCAAAAGCCTTTGCGCTTTCTCTGTTGTAATCTGTAGGAAAAATGAGCCAAATGTTACTTTTCACTTCTAAACACCAACATGTTTGGTTTGGGGGAATTGACATTTTGGAAAGAGGTTGGTTGAATTATTATCAGGTTTTGACTCATAAGGTCATTATAGAAAATAGGAAGCACTTTATAAAGAAAGACAAGAATTTGCTGTTAGTTTAAGCAAAGAAATATTATTATTCTAGTATCAGTAGTTTAAAATTCCATGCAGTTAAAAAGGGTATATGCACAAACTTTCTAACATCTGACCTTTTATTTCCACTGCACCACTGAGCCCTACGGTCAACAGCAGCTGTTGCGATTAGGGTAGGTGTGCAGTGAGACATCAGCATCCTTTACTGGAACAAGCGCAGTGCTGATACTGATGGTTTCCTCCTCTTCCATATGTGATTCCTCTTGGGTTGTTCTTCTCTGTTTGCCAGAATGTTTCAAGGCTTGCATTGGGCTGTAATTCTGCATTACAATCAAAGGTGCTGTATATGGTGTTCTTTATGTGTGCTGATACTGGTTCCTTGTTCTCTTTTTACTCTTAAGACTGGTTTTATGCACAGCACCCAAAGTTGCATTTGTTTGATGGCCAGTCTAGACCACTAGATAAGTTGCTTTTAGCAACTGTGCTCTCAGCTGTGTTTTATTGTAGGGTCACAGTCCACTCCGCGTAGTTTAATTATTTGTTGTTATTATTAGTTGCAAAAATATATTTAATAGGTGTTGAACGATGCAGTTGTACAAAGCTAAGCAAAAGGTAAAGCAAAGTGTGTAGCAGTTACTTGGATTTTAGATCATTTCTGTTAAGAACTAAAGCAAGTTTCCAGGCAGGGGAAGACAAGACCCTCAGGCCTGTGGTACTAATCTAACAATAAGCCCATGCCTTTATTTCTTTTGGTCCAAGGCCTATAGAAGGTTGGTGTTTATGTACTCCTTCACCTGCCAGGTAGCATTTTTCCTGCCTTCTCCAGTGATCCTTTGAAAGGAAAAGATTTGCACAGGTAGCAGGCAGGCATCACAGTAGCACTGAGGGGCAGGACAGGTTTATCCAGTTAATCCTGGCAGAGTTAGCAGGACAAGGGAGAAAAGATGTCGTGAGTGCCCTTTGAGAGAAAGAAAGGAGAAAATCCCAAAGATATTCAAAAAAGCAAAATGTAGAACCAAGAAGTGCAGTTTGTGATGAAATGGCGATGAAAATAAATGGGGAAAAAGATCAGAGGAGTAAATGCAATTTCCCCAGTTGCAGACCTCAAGAACTCATGAGCCAAACACTAAAAACAATGTCATTTATTAAATGCGATCCCAAGTTTCTGAGCCTTTAGGCAAGATTTGGGAAATATATTCAAGTCTTTTCACAATTGTAAGGACTAGAATAGTTGCTTTAATTTTTATTTTTTTTATTTAATGAAAGCCGAGAATGTAACTAAATCATAATTTTTTAAGACCATGGACGTTAAGAATAAGGACTAAATAATCAGAGACTTAAAAATTATGCATATTGGCAGCACTACTCACTTGCTTTCACAATACAAGCCATTAGCTGACAGGGAGGGGAGATGAGAAATGTTCCTTATTGTTTCACCTTTGAATACTGTCCACAGTGCATGTAGCCATCGGTGTATCTCCTCCTCTACATTTCAACTCTTTGTACCTGAATAACTTCAGCAACTAACTCCTGCACATTACTGACTTCATGAGTTCAAGGGTTCTGGGAATTAATGGAGATGGTGAAGAAGGTGAAATGTTAAGTGATTAGTGACATTTAGAGGTGGTAATATCTATTTCCATTTTGTGACAAAGGCTATAGATAGCCTCATTTATTTTTTTATTTCTGAAATGAGTGTGTATCTCTGAAAACATTCTAGAAAACATACAGACACAAACAAAAGATGTAAGTGCCTGGAAAGTAGAATTTTATTTACCAAGAAGGAAACCAGTTTTGTTGTGAGCAGCTGGAGTGCTGTCTGTCCAGTGAGTTCCACAGCCAGATTTATGTGAAGAACCTTACAGAAAAGCCATACAGCATCTAGATTTAGTCACTGCTGTCATATTTCTATATTTAATCAAGAGTTATTGTAGAAATACTCCTTTTAAAGTAATACCAGTGTCACATGAGGATTATCTCGAAGGACTATTTGTGTCTTTTATGGTTATGACCTGAATTATCTATATTTAGAGGACATAACAGATCTTAATACCTGTGACTTCACAGTTTCTACTGTGAAGGTTTCAAGGTTTAGTCAATAGGGAAGGCATGCAAAATAGCAATACAAGCTTCATTATTGTGGCCTTTTAGTCCTGAGCAACATTTTCCCATGGTAAAACGGTACCATTTTTTTAAGCTGGTTACACATCAGAGGGAGAATAATGGCAAAAGTGTTTGTCATGGACTTAGTCTGTGCATGCTTACTAGTTATCCTTGTTTTGTATTATTCTGGTAAGAATTTGGTATGTTAGTAATTTTATATTAAAGAAGAGACTTTACCTTTTCCTCCTCGGGAGATATATTCTTCAGGATTTCTGTCTCACCAACTTGCCCTTTGAGACTGGGTCTTCAGTGTGGTATTCTCTGTGCTTGGAGTTATATATATGATTTCTTAATTAACCTTTGTGATGCTTAGTCACTTTTTTGACCAGGACTAATGTCAAATGAAAGGCAATTTATGATTATTGCATTAAAGTAATGGCCTTCACAACTGATGTGTTTCAGCATATTAGTTGCAAAGGTTACTAATGGAAATAGTAACATTGAATGGAGAACAGTAGCCCTGCTAAATTGGAATTGATTAGATAGTCAAATACTTGGATAGCTAATTGAAAATCAAGAATCTTCAGTGCAAGATTGTTGGTGGTGAATTAATGCAATGCAAAAAAAAAAACAAAACGAGACTTTTCTGTTTTGAGCACTCTCATTTGATTATCACGTCTTATAAAACACATTTTTAAATGAGCAATAGATATGATTTCAAAGCAACTGGATAACCGGATTGTCACATTTTGAAAGCAGTCTATTAATTACTTTTGTGTGTCTCAGAGGGTACTTGACTATTGATTCTTATCCTATAGATAATTGTATGTTAAAGAGTTGTACTTCCAGTTATCCTGGAACTTTGTGATGGATATAGAAGTTGTCCGCCAGGATATGTCAGAGGCATGGTTGTCTGATTACTTACAAGTTTGAATGAAACTACTTCAAGAATTAAAATGATGTTTTGTCATCATTGTCATCTTCTTCCTGCCATCTTCTCCTTCCCACCAAAAAAACTTGGGAAGATTAATTTTCTCTGAAATAGAATAACCTCTGGAAAATGATTGTTATCACTTATTCTTATTTAACTTAAGCAAACCTATTCTTATACTTACTTTTCTAAGATTCATTTGTTAATAGTTCGATTAAACCCCATGATTCCCTAATCCAAATCAATTTTTAAGCATCATTGGAGACAAGAAGTCTATAATTGGATCAGTACAGCTTAGTTACATTTTGGAACTAGTATATGTAATTAAAATTTGCAGCCAATTTCACTTTTTACGTTAGGCGTAGAAAATCGTGAAGAGAAAATTGGTCAAAAGGTAGGGGTGGAAAGGCCATTCATGGACTGCTTATGAAATTAGGAGGTACTGAATTGCTTTCCCTTAGCTAGTTCTCAGTAGCAGCCTTTCCTGTGCCATAACCAAGGTGGGAGAGCAGTATCTCTCCTAACAGTTGTAATGGAAATACCTGCGTAGCTTTAACCCTAAATAGTCTTGTTGATTAAGATCCTGTACGGTGTTTTCTTAAATAATTAAATAATGCACATACTACGTGTTCAGTTTTGTAGTTTAGCTGAGTTACACAGGAGGGTGGGAAGAGGAGTTCTGTGCTGTGCATGGAGGCATGAGCCTCCCCAGAGGCTGAGCAGGCTTCAGAGGAGCACGTTTGCAGAGCAGCACCAGCTGAGAGCTGTGCCTCCCCATCCCTTCAGGCAGGAGCTGGTCATGCTCTAAGGGTCTGAGCACCATGCCATTTAATAATTAATGAACTCCATTCAGTTCAATAAGGATTTTATAACCTGCATTTTGGTCAGGACAAATACAGTGTTTCCTCAGTTGTGTTTACAGTTCATACTTGCATTTTTCACTTGAGTGGTTTGTTGTCATGGTTTGCCGTACTGTTCAGTCTTACCTGGACATGCATGTGGATGATCGCCATGCTTCAATATACTTCAATAAGAAGGGTTTTCTCAGGTATTATTTTGCTGAAAATCTGGTGTAAAACCAAGAGTGATCCTGCTGATTTTAACTTGCCAGGGAATTGCATTAACTTCTATTCCCCTGCAAAGTTAGCAAGCAGAGTTAAGTAAGGTTGTTTAATGTTGGCAGGATGTTCTAGCACTGAGATCATGACATTTAGCTCAAAACCTGCTATTATTTTCCATCCTCTCTGAAACCAGGAAGACAGGAAGGAGCAGGGATATGGTACTGAATAGGAGGAGGTGGTCAGTGAAAGCACTGCAGCAGTCTGAGATTTCTGAGGATCAGGACTGCCAGAGCAGAAAGCAGCCAGGTTGGAAAGGCTGAAGCTGGCTGGGCGGTGGAGTGGCATCATGTCCTTTTCCCGCACTGCCTGGCAGCCAGAGGAGTGATGTAGGTTTTGGCTGCTGCTTTGCCTTAGTCTGAAAGATTGGGGTCAGAACAGTGAAATCCAGGAGCCTGTGAACTTTTCTAAGCTGCGAAAAGGTCTGTAAGGGCCAAGAGGATGCGTGTAGTTAAAGCTGGAGAGTTTCTGGATGTTCTTGTGGGAAGAGGGAAGACGTGCTGTGTGAAAGGCTACAGTGTTCATTTTGAGGACAGGAACCTGTGAAATGTGTAGGAGTAGCAGATCATCACTGAACTGGCATATCTTCATTGCTATGTTCATTTATGTCTTCTGTCTGGGAGCACAGTTACCTGCAAGTTGCCTGTAAAGGTGAAGAAAAAATCATGCCTTCTGTAGCATATGTGAAAAACAAAAAGGTAGATAAGTTGGATTTCTTACTATAATGTTGTCAAGTTATTGTCATATTGTCTATTCAGAGGATACCTTTTAACCCGTACCTCAAAGACTCCACTTAATTGTGAATCTTCTTATCTTCCTCTGTATGAAAAGGAAAATTTCTATGCCGTAGAAGATTTTGGTCCTTTCCTTCACATGCATTGCCCTTTAACAGAAATGCGAGGTTGGTTGAACATGGGAATTCACCTTCCTGACCTTTTGGCCTTTTTCTATTCTTGGCACTGGGCAAAAGTTTTATGGTAATGAGCTAAATGTTTTTTTCTTTAAAGTCAGACATTGAGAGCTTGGGCTTCATTCAACCTGTGATGTATGTGTAAGATCAGGAAGGAAAAAGTCAACAGACCTATGCCAGTTTGATCTAACAGAAGAATTCCTTTATAATTTGGGGGGAGGGGGAAGTTTAAAAAAGAACAGGAAAGGCATAAACTTCATGGTACTTGAAACAGTTCCTGAAATGCTGACAGGAGAGAAATGACAAGGCCAAGGGTTCTAGCTGTTTGCGAGGTTATGGGATGTGAAAGCCAGTCAGCTACCATTACCCTTCGGTTCACCACTTTGACACGGTGAACAAAAAGGTTAAAGGTTTCATGTTGTTTGCTCCTTCCCTCTTCCTTCTGGGAATAGTTGTGTCCCTTTTCTTGGCTTGATCAGCAGTAATCTCCTGACCTCATGAGGCATTTTCCCAGGAATTAAGGTCCCTTTGTTCTTTTCCCTGCTCTCCTGCATCCCATGGGATGGTGCTTCTCTTGGCAGTCTGACTAAATACCCTTTCTGAGATTTGTGTCTTCTAAGGTCTTTTGACTGGGGTGGTAGGATTTTGTCTTTCCAGAGAGGAAACAGTATTTATGATGGAGGATGTGCTGGCTGCTTGTGTCTGCTATGCTTTTAAAGGCTCTAAGCTTTTCCTAAGCCTCTCAAGGGTTACTAGGTCAGCTACAGCTTCTGTTTCCTGAGGAATTCATTGGTTGGTTTCAGTGCTAATGGTTCAAATCTGGTATAATGTACTAAGCTGGTGAAAAGCAGTGTGCTCTTCACTGCTGCTTATAACACAGGGCAGAAAAACACACTTGTAGGTTGCTTGAAAAAACACAGATTTTCACAGAATGTCTTGAAGTTACTTTTGTTGAGTTTAATATTTAGCTTAATTTGGTATCTAGGGTAATAAATGTCGTTTATAGACCATGGATTCTTTTTCAGACAGAGTTTCTCTTTTTTGAGGCTGTTGTGTGCTACCATCAAAGCAAAGAAGCTCTCCAGTACTACAATTAAACACTTTTTTTCTGTGACTTTGGCTTTTGATTGATTGCAGAGTGTGGTTGGTGTTTGTGCTTTAGTTGCACTGTTTCCGCTTTATTTTTTTTTGCTTTTACCTGCTCACCTATCATCACAAAACTTAAGAGAACTTTCAGTTCATAAAACTTCCATTTCTGCTATCAAATTTGTGTGGAAAACTGAGAAATTACTGGGTGCAGAGGTCATGGTGTATGGGATGGCAGCATAGGCAAGCTGTCACACATCGTCTCTGAGTATGATACTGTGAGCCTTATTCCTTTGGACACTCAGCAACACTTCCCTTGGTCTGCTGGTTTCCTATAATTCCAGTGCTTCTGAAAGTCAGAAAAAAAGTGAAACACAGGCACAATACAAAGGCCAATGTAATACCAATATCTTCTTCCTTCTAAATTCAGAAATGGCTAATTTGATTCTGTGCACGGGTGGGGGGAAAAGAAGAAAAAGTGTGAGTAAATAATACTGGTGCTGGTAAACAGAAAGGGTTGAGCTGCAAAGGATTTATGAGAACATTGAGTTACATGGCCAGAACACATTATATCAAGCTGGACTATAAGAAAGGAAGAATGTAGTTGTTACTTCCAACCTTTGCCTTTGACTTGTTACATAAAATGAGAATCGCTTTACAGTTGTAACTGACAAGAAAAGTTACATGGTGTTTGTTTTGCACCTCCAATCACAAAAGTGCAAACAGCTGGTAAAGAATGGATTTATACTGGAAATTTATGTTTTTATTAGTTTTTTAGAAGGAAAGATCCCAAATCAACACATAGGGTGGCAGACTTGCTGCCTAACCAGCATCTGCTTCTGGCCCTGGGAGTGTAGCCAGGGCTGGTCCTGCCACCCAAGGCTGCGCTTGCCAGGATTCAGTAGTTTCATACCCACCTGGCTGCAGGGCTGTGGCTAGGAAGGATAAAGGGCATGACAGAGATGTCTAACTGAGGCCAGGCCACTGCCCATCAAAATGCCTCAGCTACTTTGGTATCTGCATTTCATTGTGACACTAATTTTTTTAAGATTAAAAGGTTACTAAGGTTACACTTAACAGATTTTCCTTCCTCTCTGTGACCGCTGGGTTTAACACATGCACATTTTAGCAAGAAGGTCCACCGAGCTACATAGACCAGGGAGATAGGGAACAGTATTGCATTTTGAATATGCTTATGACCTTCCTTTAATGCTTGCACAGCAGTTTAAGGTGATGGGGGAAGTATAGAGGGAAAAGGAATGAATTTTAAAATAGATTTTGAGCATTAGGCTCATTAGTCCTTACTCTGCTGGCTGGCGTGCTTTTGCCAGTTGAGGAGACCTCTGTAGTAATCACATCAGAGCTAAAGCTCAAGGCCAGATCTACCACTACTCCTCCTAATTTTCTCCATGAGCAGTGCTGTGATGCAGGGTGTACTAGCTCTCATGCTGGGGCTGCTTCCAGTAGCCCAGTGAGCCTGGTCAGCTGTTGCCCAAAGACAAGTGACAGAACAGCATCCCATAAATTTCTCTCCCAACACACTCTGTCACAGCTTAAGCTGACTCACTCCTTCTCTCTTCTTTGCCTTTTTATTTATTTATATTTCCTCTGTGACAGTTTATCTGTCATCAGGGTGGTTTAAATGTCATGTTTCTGGTGGGTGTAAAAAACTTTGGATCAGCAAGTTCTAACACTTCCCTGCTTGGCCTATGGAGGCCCAGGCATGGTTAACTGACCCTCCTATGTTACCATGCCTGCAGCAGACTATCCTGAAGCAAAATGCCCTCTAGATTTTCTTGGGAGTGTGGGTGTTGAAATCACTGCAGTGTCTGCTGGCTTTAGGATTGGGACCAGCCTGGGAATAGCAGACACCTAGCGCTTTTCTCTCTGTGCCTTAGGTTTTGTGGGTTGACTCTGGGGACAGGGCTGAATACTAACCTTGACTTCTTGGTAACGTCCTTTGGGTACAACAGTCCATGATATTTGGCTATTTTTCTTGGGAGTGTGGGTGTTGAAATCACTGCAGTGTCTGCTGGCTTTAGGATTGGGACCAGCCTGGGAATAGCAGACACCTAGCGCTTTTCTCTCTGTGCCTTAGGTTTTGTGGGTTGACTCTGGGGACAGGGCTGAATACTAACCTTGACTTCTTGGTAACGTCCTTTGGGTACAACAGTCCATGATATTTGGCTATTTTTTGGCCTCCTCTGAACTTCCATCTCCTGCTATACTTCCCACTTTGTTTCCGTCTTTTTGTGACCTTTCTGCTCACGCACACACACACCTGCCACAACTGTGGTCAGCTTCATCTGTTTCTCTTTCCTATAAACAGAAGCAGCCCCTTTACTGTGAGGGATCAAGATGAGCTTTATGAGCCGCTTTGCCACACTTCCCGTGTCTCAGGAAGTTGCTACCCGACCTACTACAGAGTGACATTTTCTCTCTGCAGGTTGCTCCCTGCATGTCCCTTTGGGTGGTGGGGAGGACTGTCTCCAGTGTTAATCTAACTCCCTTCTTAATCTTTCCCTGTTAATCTAACCTTTCCCCCCTTTCTTAGCCCCTCATGGAGGTGGGGATCTCGGTCTGTGCTTCCCACCAGGGCATGTATCCATTCTCCCCACACCCATCAGCCTGCATGGCAGCCTCTCACGCAATGCAGAGTGCTGTCCTTTACCTGCAACCAAACGTGGTGCTGAAGGTTAATGTTCTACTTCTTCAGTTGCAAGATATGCCCAAGTGCTTCTATGTTTTATTCCCTTCTATTCTTTGCTACTTTCCCAGATGTTCCCATAAACTGTAACTAGTTTTCCCAAGTTTCCTCCTTTCACTTTTATTTGCCCAAAACTTAGTCAGTAGTACTCAGACTATTCCAGTACTGGCAGAAGTACTTTCTGACGTAAACTGGAGTGGTGTGAACTGTGTTGTCTGGAGTCATGTTTAAATACATCTAGAGCCTTTTGTTTGAATGTAGAGGGAGTACCTCACTGTTTCTCTTTACTTGGTTTCATACAGTGGTCCAAACTTTCATATGTTAAGGAAAAGTGTTAGTAGTAAATCCCTTTTTATAACTGGGAAACAGATTAATGGTTTTGGGGGCATCTAAAACCCTTGCATGGGATCCTTTTTTTTATGTACCCCATTCACTACTCGGTGATAACCTGAGCTGCAGCTCCTTCCATCTCTCCTTGGTCTGCAGCTGCACCCTTTGCAGTTAGCACTTTCACTGTCTCAACTGAGCAGCAGTTGCAGCAAATAGGACTCGTTCAGCTCTTCTTGTAGGAGCAATCTGCTTGCACGCAAGGGCCTGCCTCCCCTTTCTGGTGACTCAGTTCCTTTGCCATGGTCTTCTCTTGTCCCTCTTACCACAGTGACAGGAATGAAACAAATGAACAAATTCTTGCTGAAAGCCTGAAGTCTGCTCATAACTTCCTAAACTGCTTAGAACTAGCACAACTACTTAAAACTAGCACAGCGAATCTCATGAATTTGAGAAAACTCAAAATGAGAAAGGCTACTTCTCTGGGTAGGGTTGGTCTTTTCTTTAAGTCTGGTTTTCTGCCCAGCAACTTGGTAACTTTTTTGGTTGAAATAAACCCCACCTTGTCTCTTTTAGGATCCAAGAAAAAAAATCTTTCCTTCTGTCACTCTGGGTCTAATCTTTTTTTATGCTTCTCCCCCTGCCTGCATATTGCCATTGTGAGCTGCATATCAATGCTTTTATGAATTTTAATATATAGCACTTCGAAGTCACATTAATAAACACATGAGAAGTTCATAGAGTACCAGAAAAGGATAATTAACTAAAGCAATATGTATGTATATAGAGCCTCTATGTTTGCTCTGGGGACAAAAAGTAGGTAAAAAATAATTCACTAGATCTATCTCTGTTCGTAGAAAAGAAGTAGTATTAGATGTGAAAGAAAGATTAGCTGTGTGGTGACTCCATGAAGTCCAGTATGAGTTTAACCAAGCTAGTGCAAGTAGTGAAACAGAGAGAGAGTTTGAGTGTTTTATGAATGTTGGTTTTGCAGTCTATTTCCTGGTGGGTGATAGCATCTTTCTGGGGTTTTTATTGTTTGCATGTGTTTTTGTTTTTTTTTTTTTCTTTTTCTTTTTTCTTTTTCTTTGTTTTTTGTTTTTTTGGGGTTTTTTTAATATATTTAAGTAGTGTTAAATAATAACGCTTTTGACATAGGAGCTGGCAAAGGCTGGAGATAAAGTCTAAAATTAAATGAGTTTAATAACATTGAGATATTTTGGTTTTAAAATAAACTTATGTAAATGTGAAAAAGCTCGCACAGTAAAATAAAATTAAGAATTAAAGGGATTTCAAAGCATTCCCAAGAAGCCTGTTCTTCTACATCAACTCAGGATGAGTTGTACCTAAGCAATTCCTTAGTAGGTTTTTGTGTAACTTATTCTTAAACCCCCTGACACTTAGAAAATAAGTAATGTTTCTGTGTGCTCTCTGCTGTTAGCTACACCCCTAATCATCATTGCTGTTCTTGTCCAAACCATTTTTCTACTTTTTAATATTAATATACATTAAAAGCAGGAGGAAAAATATTTTAAATATTAAAATAACTAATTTTATGTAATTTTATAGGGTTTTTTCCCTTTTTTGTTGGTTCTATTGTATTCATATTAATTTACCCTTTAGTATTCTTTCCTAAGTTGCAGGTTATGTACTTTTTATTTTTTTTTCATATAGGTTAGTTTGTGATTGTGTCCTTAATATTATTTCACTGAGGACCTGTCACTTTCCTGAACTAATTTTTATCATGAGAACTGTTTCCCATGGGAAGCAGTTATACTTGAGAATACACTGAAAGTATATTAAAAACTGCTTTCCCAGAGACTATTTGTATTCATTCTCTTGTTGGTGAGATTTCCCTTTTCATGAGTACTTGTTTCTTTCCACTTTCATGTTCTTAAACTGATTCTACCAGTTGATCAGAAACAAACCTAGGAGAGCTTCTTTTGTTTTGTTTTCCTGACTTGTGGTTTCCAGCACATTCATAGGTGTTACTCTTACCCTGCTTGCCTCTATTCTCAGTAAATGGCTACATAGTTTAAATATGTCATTAAGACAATGACCTATCCTTACATGATTAATAGTTATTCAAATAAAACTGTTATCATCTTCGCCAGGGTTGATTGCTCTTAATATGTATCTTCTGTTTCTATTTCCTGATTGGTTTGGGATTAATTTTATTTGTTTATTGTCCTTAAATCAGAGACTTTCAATGGTCTGTCTCATAGTGCATTCTAAACCTTAGAGAAGTTCTACACGATTATTATGCTAGGCAACATCTTTCTTTTCCTTTCCAGAAAACATAATCTCCTTCATGTAAATTCTAGTTGTGCAGATTTTCACACAACTCTGTTTTATTAATTAAGACATGATTTTTGTTATGCAGTGGACTTCCAGTTCCTTTCAGTTACCATATTGGTGAGAACACAAAGTGACAATAAAAGATTTGTCTAAATTGTTTATTGATATGTAAAAAGATGAGTTAGTTGTCTTCAGGTTTAAACAAATGAAAGGATGCTGTTTAATGAGGTACACAATCTGTATTGTTTCATGTGAAACCCACCATGATATCATGTACTATATTTAATAAGTTTTATTTTATAATGAATGTTTTAAAACTTAAGCTAATGTTACATTAATGTAATATAAAAATTACAAAGCTGCCTAAAGTTAATATTGTGTTTATTAATTTATAGTAGGTCTTATTCCATGGTGCAGAAACTGATTCATTGTAGATGAAAACCAGTATAACATGCTTTTGTTTTCCAATGTCTGACAAGTACTAGAAATCTTGAATTTGATGCTAGTCAACCAATTTGAAAAGTTACGCTAGCAAAGAAGAGTGCTTCTTTGGGATGGAATAGAAATGTAAAACAAGATTAAAATATATTACTTAAATATTACCTACTTATTTTATTTTGTCTCTCCATTCTCCATGTCTTGCAAACAGGTTTTATTAACAAAAATAGAATATTTTAACAGCATTGCCGCTTAATATTCTACTTTTAGGCTTCACTCCAGTCTTGTAGTTTCTTTAAGTAAATATGGAAATAGAACATGCCTATTAATAAAATTCATTTAAATTGAAAAAATAAATAAAGTGCAGAATTGTACCATCTGTTTTCCTGTATCCCCACTATCACTTTGTGCACATGACTTATGCCATAATGGCTGTTTACAACCTTCTGGTTGGCTACCGGCAATTCAAAGGGAATTGCAGATCTTCTTGGAGTATAGCCATGAATTTTACACATGGGGTTTCCTGATGAGCATCCTTGTTCTCCTCTGGGTGTTCTGCCCTCTACAGTTTTTGGCAATGGGAAACAAATTAAATTTTAGAGCTCTTTAATATAAGCTAAACCTTACAAAATAAAGGGCAAGACAGTCTGGGGGTTGGAGGAGAGAAGGGCTGATTCTCACCCCAGTGGCAATTGCTTCCCAGGAGAACCTGTTGCAGCAATAGGTGAAATCATGTAAAGTCCTGTGTAATGTTGAATGTGTAAATGACAGTTGTTTATGAATAAGATGCTGGTATGTGCAATACCTATTGTCTGTGGATAAAACAACTGTGTGTAGATAGGCAGCTGTATCATATAAGCATATTATCTTGCTCAGGCTGATTTCCTGATAAGACTGAACGTGGGCTGCTCGGCTTGCTTTGGATCAGCCTAAGGAACTATGTCCCTGCATACCTATGGAAAATCCAGTCCACTGAGCCAAAGAAAGCAGACTAAATTAAAATTGTCTAGAAACTCAAATTAGAATTCCTTCTACTGTTTTGCATTTTGATACGATATCTCTTTTTCGTACAAAGATAAAATTGTTACAGTTCTGTGTCATTTTGTTTCATGCTTTTGTAATAACTATTGCGGCATCCAACCTGGAACTAAACCTTAGCAGTTCTATGGCTATAATAAGAGTATTGCCAGCTAGTGTTTTATCTGCTGGCTAGATGACTAGCTGTGCACCAGCTGTATAATATATTCTGTAAGGATATCATTATCATAGCACTTCATTCTTGCATCTCATACACCCACCAGGAAACCTGTTTTATCTTGTGCTCTGAGCAAGGAATCCAAATGAGATGTCTTAAGGAAAAGTAAATATTGAATATTAGGAAGTATTAAAGAGAAGTAGTTCCATTTCTAGCATGTTACTGTGAGAGAGTGTTTCTGGACAGGAATGGGATGGAAACTCTCATAAATCTTTAGGCCTTGGTTATGTGATGGTCTTGGCACAGCTCAGACAAAGAATGGCCCAAAGCCTGGGTTTTAACCACTCTTATGTTGGCTTTTCCCCTGCATAATTCTGCCTGATTTCTGGCTTATGTCAGAGAAGGCCTAGCAGTGCTCTAATTTAATTCTAAATCTTTGGTGGATTTTTCTGGTAAAAAGGGAACTCCAGAGCATGTGGGCAAGGCAGTGACTCTTCCTGTTACAGGGCAGGAGAACTGCCCTGCATTGCAAGAGCAGCTCTGCTGGTGCTAAACCTCCCAGGAACTCTCCCATGGAAAGAGAAGGGTAAGGGCTAAGCACTTACTGCTCTCCCAGATGGGCATGGCCACAGTGGTGATCAGGATGAGGACTCAAGATGGCCATTTTAGCCTGAAGGGCAAAATAAGGATTTTAATAGATAGAGGGGAATTACAATAGACGAAGTTAGTGACATAGAATTTTTTTTATTTTTCTTTTATTGTTTGGTCATTCTTCCAAAATTAAGATATCTGTCCTGATACTTTATATGCTTCATATCAGCTTCAGCTAGACTTCATTTAAAAAAAAAAAAAAATCAGATAAACTACATTTCTGACTAGCTTTAATTTAAATAGCTCTACTTCCCAAGTCTCACAGTGGTTCTGCTTTCAGCAAATATTTGAGAGCACAGCCAAAGCGTGCCTCAGGTCTAGTACTATTTCTTTTACAGAATAGTAAACCATTTGCAGTCTGTTAATTCTGTGATTGCAGTTACAAGGAGTTTTTGGCAGTGGATGTAAAGGTTTCAGTCATACTGATGGTGTATGAAAAGGTCAGCGTGACACTAGAAATGTATTACTTAAGGGATCATTTTGTTGTTTTATTTAAAAGTAGAAAATTGCACACACACACACACAATTACATTTAAAAATAAACAAACAAAGTACACAATATTCAGTGCTGTAAAGCTAGAAAATGAAAAATGTGAAGTGGTATGTGCTAGCTTAACTTTTGTGTGCAGATGCATAATTCTATAGTCTTTACTGTATAGTCTGATTATATTTAACAAGTAATTGTTGATTATTTTGTTTCTGCTTTTTTGTTCTCTTTTTTGTAGTGGCCCAGTGTTATATTTACTGCATATTAAGTAGATGTATTCAATTCTCTAGTGATTTCTTGTTTTTGTGGGGTCTTGTGCAGAAGCTATCTGAATGCTGCGTGAGCTTTAATTTGTCCTTACAGTGTTGGAGCTGGACCACTAAGTCACAGACTGAGAACAAAAGTTTATAATAATGTTGAGTGACAAATTTAAGAAACCTTCCAACCATAACACTGAATTGTGGGTAGGATTTGGTATGCTGAATAGCAAGGGTTTGGTGCTTTAGTTCTCTGTTTCAGGGATAGAGAGAGGCAAAGGTGATTCATGCCATCTTAAGAGATAACTCATCCCTTAGAGACTGCTTGCCATTCTCAGTTGGACTTTGTGATCCTCGCTTTTTGGTGGCAAAAATTAATCCACTGGAGAAGTATAAGACTCTCTAGAGAACTCCTAGGCTTTCATACATTCTTGATCTGTGTTGTGGTTTAAACCCAGGACAATCTGCCGCAAGGGGAGATCTTTCCTGCATGCAAGGTACAGTACTGAGGCAGAGAGAATATATGATTATGAAGTTAATGACTAGTACCGTAGTAGTATACACAGTGAAGGCTCAGTTAAAGATACCAGCACCATTCCTTTAAGTTAAAGGTACCTCCATTCTCATTTTCCCAGAGCCTGGGATTTTAACATTCAACTTTAATAAATGTTCTTCCAGCACAGTTTAAAGGTATATGCTACATGTTACAATTTCTGTAATCTGTATCTAGGCTGTGAGGGAGATTTGCAGAAGAGATTCCATTTGAATTTACGTATGAGAATTAGCTCTGATAGTGAAATACTTACAGAAACAATAGTTAGTTAAAGAGTAGTCTAACGGGTAAGGGTAAGTGTCTAATGGATAAGGTCTAGTGGAATTTGCCCCTGCTTATGGAAGGGTGGGTGGAACTAAATGATCTTTAAGGTCTCTTCCAATCCAAATCATTCTATGATTCATTCTATCATTCTATGATGGCTGCTATGGCCATAAAGTGTAATCATGTGAAATGGGCAGGAGCATTGAGTCAACTGTAGTGTTTACCATATGCTGACATAACTTCTCAGATTTTGTTTAGCATATTAGTTAAGACCTTTCAAACTCTAAAATACCATCCTTGGAACATGTATTCATGTAACTCCTAGAAATAGACCACTCTAGCTGCATAATGTATGTATATAATAAAGGAAGAATTTTTCTTCATAGTTTCTTAAAAACCACATGCTTAATTTATTATGTAAAAGTGAAACATTTTAACATTAACCTTTGGCTCTAGCAGTCATAGAGACTTTCTGATTCAATTGAAAAAAATGAAGTGCAAATTATTTAAATGTTGGAACTAGCAATAAAACTTGCATGCATAATAATTAAGAAAATTTTCAGTTATATAGCTATTTTCAGGAGCTTTTGTTAATAGTATCTACATTTTTAGCTAACCGTTGCATTGTTGATTTATTGGTTACTTTAGCTTGCTGTGTCACAAATTTATGCTTTTCCTGGATAATATTTGTTTGCGAACAGCCTGAAAATGTTGCTGCAGATCTTTTATCTATGTGAACCTTAATTTAGCCAAAAAGCTAAGATCTACTAAAATGCTGTCTCATAAGCTTAAAATGTCTCATAAGCATAAAATGTCCTCACTCTGACATTGAAAAAAAGAACTTGAAATCCCAACACAGTATTTTTGTTGCAAATTACAGTTTTCATCTGCTGGCTTTTGCTGCCAGAATAAGCATGTTTTCCATAAGCACAAACAGACTTTTTCAGCTGTGCCTGTTTCCAGTTGTTCCTGTTAACTCCCCAAGTGGATGGTACTGAAGAGCCACCTTCCTGGCACACTTGCATGCAAACAACACACAGCCGCCGATGAGTTTTGGCATTATGCTCTAATAAAAAAAGACCCCACTCATATGAGAAAGCTCTGTGTGCGTCACTAAAGCTATTTCAGTCTTTGCTGCCTCCTGAGCTGAATGTAAACCGACATCGGTGACTCTCTATTCAGATACGATTTCGTAAAAGGAAGTAGGAAAAATAACTTTCAAGCTGTGTGTGAAGATGAGCTAAAATAGTAACAAAAGTATCTCAAGAGGACAAAAAAACCTCTTAAACCTACCTGTTGTGTAAGAAAAAATGAATCTGGCAGACTCTTTTGTACCAGCTGGATGTGTTAAATTTTCCTTCTTTACCATTGAAAGCAGGCATTGCTGTATCAGAAATACCAAAGAACTGAAAGGATTCAGAGATTTCCTCAGGAAATTTTCCCTCAAATGGGTCTCAATCCCAGGGAAAATCATACTTAAGCTTTAATAGCTGAATGTCCAGGCAGTGACACTTGCAACCTGCTTAGAGAGTCCAAGAGGAAAACTGATAGCAGTGGTGGCCTGTGTGATGGGTATGTCTCCTTGCTGGCTGCTCTTGCAGGAGGGTGCATGTTGGTGTTAGGCGCTGGAGAGCAGCGGTTATGATGTTTCCTAGGCAAGAATTTGGTGAGCCAACGTTTGGTAAGGCAGCATGCAGGCGATAGTGGTGGCTGAGTATAGTTCACATTGCCTTAGTTTTGGAAATAGATGTTAAAAGGTACTCAGATCAAATAATTTCTCAGTGCCTGAGTCAGTAATGGCATTTCGCTCCAGGACTATCTGTTCTGGCTGACCACTTCTCTCCCAAATGCCTCAGGAGAGATCCATGCTATCAAAAGCCTTAAATAATTCAGAAGAGTTTAAATTTCATTGTACTGCTGTTGTACTCAGGCTGCTAATTATTAACTACAAGTTTATTGTGTTTTGTTCTCCCACTATACTTTTTTTCAGCTCTTTCAGTTGTTGGAAGTGCTGAGTACAGCACCTTGCACAGGGAGGCACTAATCTGAGACTTGAGCCTCAGGCATTAGATAGTTATGAGGTCAGTGCTGTCTGCTGCAGGAAAGTAATACAACTGCAGTCTTAACTGGAAATAATAGCATATCACACACACACACAAAGCCCTTGACCTAGTGGTTAAAAAACCCCCTCTTTTTAGACAACTTACAGTTAGAACTGGAAATTGGAGGTTTCCACTTGTAATACCACTTCATTTTCCTATACTGCAGAGTAAAATCGAGTATCTGTTGTCTATTATATAGATCAGGCCCCTCACTCGTAGATGTATGAGTGAACTATAGTTCCTGTATGGTTTTTTACCATAAGAGTGGTCAAATACTGGGCAGGATGCACAGAGAGATTGTGGTGTCTGTCCTTGGAGGTGCTCAAGACATGCCTGGACACAGCCTTGAGCAGCCTGATCTGTCCAGACCTGCTTTGAGCAGGGATTGGACTAGCTGACACCAGAGGCCCTTTCCAACCTCAGTTCTTCTGTGGTTCTGTCTTGCAACCAGATTTGTTTGATGCATACACCCACACCAATAAAAGAAGGCCTAATCTTTGCTGGAAAGTCATAGTATTGATTTCTACTTTTAGTGACAGCAGGTATACTCTGGTTTTGGATTGGGACATCCATGAATTGTCATTGCTTCCTTAGCAATGAGATTGCTGAGCAGATGCTATTGTTAGAGGCTGGTCAATTACTTATCTGTAATGAGGCTCCTGCAATAATCAACATTTAGGATGTGAACTGCTTGTGTATTCATGTGGGTTTGATTTTTATTTCTTGTGTAACAGATGTATAGATTAGTGTACAGAATTAAAAAAAATAAAAATTAAGTATTATTGTTTATTTTTGCATTCTTGAGCTGCTTTTGTGACAATATATCTTTCATGTCATTTTAAACTTCTTTAAAATAGTAATGAAAATCACATAATTCTGTAAAACATCTAGGTTTTAAACTGCTTTTGCCTTATATATTTGGCTCTCAGTCTCAACAGCTGGGCAAAATAAAGTGACATATTTTAAGAGAGCAGTTACCAGGCCATCACACTGCTATAGATCTTTGTCCTACGTGAGGTATTAATATTGCTTATAGCCCTGTTTCATTACGTACAGGGCTACTCTGTGGAAATAGTGCCAAATGTAGGTCATTGTCTGACATATTTACTTCCTACCAAGACCTCTAATGAAAAGTTCAGTAGTAGTATCGTCTTTCTTCAGCTGACAAAAAACCCCTGTGTGGTATTTTAAATTTTCAGGAGTGCGAACGTGGTAGTGTTTCAAGAGAGACCCATTATATTCATTACTCTGGAGAAAAAGAATTCCTTGCTTTCACGACAAGGTTACAGGCATCTGTAAAAAGTGGCTGTGATGAAGGATGCGTCGCATTTATGTAGAAGTGGTGAGGAAGGAGACTTGCTTTGAGACAAGTTTTCCAAACTTCACCACAGTTGCTAACTTTGACAACCAACTTGTCAAAATGGTAACTGAAGTAGTTCTGTGAGTCAGTTCTTGACTTAGCTGCCATTGCCCTCATGAAAGATGCATTCAGATTAGCACTCTGTTTCATTTAAACTGCTGTAAATACAGTGTACCTCTACAGTGGGAATGATGTAATAGAGTGAGAAATGAGATGGATCACAGACTCTAGACCCTGATCACCTACTGCTAAAGAAAGTAAAGGTAGCCTTAAGCCTTGCTTGTATTTCTCTAGCCCTAGAGTCATTGCTTCACATAGGACAACTTCAGTGTAAATGAAAACGCTTTGGAGAATGCTCTAATCTGTTTTTCTACGTTCTGGTAGTGGATGGGGAATAGAACTACCTCAGTTATCAAGCAACATTCCCAAAATCAGTGGCCGTGAGGGAGATGACCTGTTCTGAGAGCAAATTCTGTGTCAGAAAGTTTGCCTCCTTGTCTGGGATCCCCAGGGCCTGCATCCACTGGGTTTATGGCACAGCATAAAAAATCTGAAACGAGTTACAAGAAAAAAGGGACCCTGTCATGTTTTAAGTACATTACTAGAAAACAGATTGTACTATTTTGTTCTGTTATTGGGTGAAATATTTCTCAAATACAAATTCAACCAAACAGGTGCAAACTCATTTCAACTGACAAATTGGCTGAGGCAGATACAATGTGCAAATGTTGGTGTATGCATTCAATACAAGTTAGTGACAAAACAAGGGTGAAGGAACATAAGTAGTAGAGTACAATAATACTGTAAATTCTATTGATTTAGTAACAAAGGTTGGCATGAAGATGTATAAAGTGAATACAACTTGTGAACCAAAAGGAAGAAGTGAAGTACAGATGGAAAAAGTGAAAATTAAATAAGGTCTCACTACTCCTGTTTAAATTTATGTCCATTACCAAAACTGGACAGCCAGAGTCAGTTTAACAGTTGGTGAATAAGGTTTCATTGTTTCATAATCTGAATTTAAGCCAGAAGCTGAAATTGTTTCATGAAGAACGCCCCTCCAGCACGTGTTCCCTGCTGCCCTAGTGGTAGGGATGATGGTGATGTCTGTGGTGTGGTTAGTGTTCTCCTTGTGGGGTTATTTGGTCTGTTGAATGTTGTATTTTTACAGGGGAAGAAGGGAAAACAAAGTGGAAATGTTCATTCTGAAGATACATGAACTTTTACAGGCTGCATTGTTTCTCTTGAGAGAGATGAAATGTTAAACTGTTTAACATCTGGGAGCATCTGTCCTACTCCAGACTGTGCATTAACTGAATGCTAAACTGACATCACATTTTCATGGAGATTGAGAGAGTGAACAGAAAGTGCTTAACTGTTTTGACCTAGTCTAATTTTAGAACTGGAGGATATGTAAGCAGATGCTAGATATATTTTAAAATATACATATGCATATGTAAAGGGAAAAAATTACATAAGGCCCTAATTACATAACAGCTGGATTTTATTTTATTTTTTTAGTTCAAGACAATGTAGTTCAAGAAAAGAAAAAGTAGTCAATTTGACAGTTCTATGACGCCAGAATTATTTATTTATGTAAAAAAGCTAGCATTTAACTTTTATAAATTAATTAGTTTTAAATATTCAATTAGATGAATTATTGTAGTCTAATCCCATGGTACTTCAGTCTCCCTTTCTACCAGTATGTCAAGTATCTAAAATGGGACACACCATTTCTGTGAATATCTGTAGCTCAATGTTCTGCTTTGTTTTTTCTACTCGGAGTTTTACATTAATTTTTCAATGGCAGAAAATGACAGAGGTGTTTTTACCTGCTACTAAACTTTCACCTTAAGATAGTTCTGGAGTAGTTTCCATTATTCTCTTTTTCGTGGGTAGTCAGGTGTGCCCTCATAGGAAATTCTAGATCATTTCTTAGAAGTATGTCAAGGACATTTACTTGCTGAAGATGTCTGTTTGTTGCAGTGCAGCAGAGATTTTTGAGTCTTTAGTCAGCCTAAATTCTTTCATCCGCTGATACTATTATGAGTAAGTCACAATACTCTGTTGAGCATTTTTCATATTCACTAGAGGATATAGCAAATATGAGAATAGATAAGCAGGTGTATTATCCCCCTTATCAGTGTTTGGCAAAGGTTGTTCCTTAATATTTCCATTCTTGTTCTGAGATTCATTTCTACAATGACAGTTTACTATGCTTTACAAAAAGATCATTCTTAATACAATGAATGATTTATTCCATGCTGTACTATTTAATGATGAAGTATTGTTTAGATTTGACAATTTAATGCTTATTCATATCTGTATTTTCAGTATTGAAATGAGTAATAGCATAGAAAGCATCAACTCTGTTAGTCTCTAATTTTAAAATTCAGGAAAGTTGTGGGGGTTTTTTAAGCATAGTAAATCCCAGTAATTTGTTACCTTTTATTTTTGAGGAAGATAGATGATATCACTGAACTCAGTGCGTGTGTGACTATGTTTTTTCTTTGTGGATTCTGTGATCGTTTGCTGCCTTTTGGGTTGGGTAGCTGAGTGCTAGTAATAACTGAGCATAGCAGAGGAGTTCAGTAAGACACAAATTTGGGCTGCTAGAGAGTGGACATACTCAGACTGCAAGGTTTTTAAACTGTTGTGGAGGAATCACCAAATTTTATTTTTTGGATGGTCATTTTCATTAACGCTCATTTTTAGATATGTAATCAAGAATGCATAAGCATATCTTGATGCCCTTCTAACAGTCCATCTGTGTAATGACAAGGTTAACTTACCATGGGCTTAGTAAGGGACATGCCTGTCTTTCATACTGGCGTTCAGAAACTGCTCTTAGGTGCCTCAACTCTGCAGCACACTGGAAAATTTCAGGGTATGAGAAAGACACCCAACACAATGAGTTCAGCTAGCTATTGGGGGTTTTTTTTTATTGTTTTTTAATAAAAAAGAAAAGTCTATCATTTTCTAACATAGGATGGTAGCTAATAAGAACATCTACTAAACTCACCTAAAACAGTTCCCTCGTTATACATATTTTTCTACATATTTTCCCTGTTAATGGATGAATTTGATCCACTTACCAGTTGTGTCTGTGTATTTTTTAAATGCTGTTCCTGATTTGAACTTTTTTTCTGTTGCACAGTGCAAATACAATCATCTTATTGATACCACCTATATCTATTGAGTAACATCTTCAGCGTGTTCTAACAGCAATAGGATTTTCCTTGTTGAAAGTGAAGATACTGTTTATTTTATTACTGCGTTTCACACAGCACTCCTCTTTGTTAACATACTGTTTCTGTTCAGGTGACGTGAAAAGAAAAGCAATCAACTTATTTGCAACATTCTGATTCTGGCTAAACACCAAGAAAGACATTGACCTCTTGGGATGTGTGATTTCAACCCATAACTATATTCAGCTGCATTTAATTTTTTAGTGTGCCATAGGCTTTCCGGTTTAAAAGAGCACCTGTTAAATTGGTACCAGTTTCAGTCTTTAGAGTCCTTCTACCCAACCTTTCTTCTACCCAACCTTCCCTAAGATTTTTCCACTAATTCTGGAAGAAAGAACAGATGGGATAATGTCCTTTTCCAATAATTTCCTGATCATCTCTTCATACAAATACATATTTAGATATAGAACACCACATAAATATGAAGCCCATTCTGCAATCCCCTCCCAAAATTTGTTTTTGTTGAAACTGCCTGTTTCACTTCTGGCTAGGGAGACTCTCTCAACCCCACTGTTACAAAATAGCTCATTGTTTCTCCTTCTAAATTAAAAAGCCTTCCTAGAATGTGCACTTAGATGTAAATTGTTTGACTGTGGTAATTCATTCAAATATAGGCCTATTTAAGGAGTTTTAAAATCTGCTTTATTGGAACCCTGTGGCTTTTACAGCACATTAGACCTAAATTAAGCAATAGGGAACCTACTCTCCCTTTACTTCCAGCTGTCCTTTCCAGACCAGGTAGCATGATATTGTCTTTAGAATTATTTATGTATCTCCCTCATTATTTTATCACGTATTTTAAGGTGGCAGATTTCTGTCTCCTAGCACTATACAGTTTAACAGAGTAAAACCTGGATGAAGCAGGCAGGGATTTTTAGTAATCAGAAAAATATAGCATGATTTTTGGTTTCAGGTGTTCAGGTTTGCTGTCATGAATTCGGGATGCATTTTCATATTCTTTTTTTTTTTTTGAGAATAAATGGAAGCAGTTGCTTATGTAGGAAATGAGACAGTTTTTTTGCTTGTCATCTGAGCAAAATACCATATTTTTAGCCAGGCTGAAGTGATGATGGATACCGACTAATAAAGCTAAAATTGTTGTCTGGTAGAAGTCTTAGTATATTTTAAGATGATAAGTTATGTCATGCCTTCCACAATCCCTCGTGAGCACCTCTGAGACTCAGCTCCTGCCTTTAAAAATATTTTACAAGCCATAATGTACAGGGACTTCAGACTAGATTATAACAGCAGTGTGGAGGAGTTTGGGATGTGCTAAAAGTTTAGCCTGGGGTAGGACAACAGTGGGTCCCAGGGATCCTTTGTCAGGAAAGCAAGCTCAAGGTGTTGTTTGGCATAGAATAAACCAGAATAAAGGTTGTTCTCCTGCATTCTGGTTGTACCTCTGAGAAAAGGAAGCCCTCCGTAGCTGTAGGCTAGGCTGAGCAGCTTTTACTGCTTGCTTAACCGTAGAAAGGTGTTTCAGCATCAGTGGAGCTTGGAATGAGAAGTTGTGCAGGAGGGTGGAGAACAGTTGTGGGGCCAGGGAGCTGTTGACTCTTCCTGCAACCTCTCCTTGAAAATAAAACTTGTGAAAATCCTGTAACTCATTGATATCAACTACCACTATAGGTCATAGGATGAATTATTGGAACTAGTAAATTTCTGTGTCATTGGTATTTGGTAATGAGCTGACAATCTGAGGGCATGTTACTTTGCTCTTGGAATTGCTCTGCAGTGAGGTGTCTTGCTTTAGGGGTCACTGGAAGCTGCTGGCACTGCTTCTCCTAATTTGTGATTTCCCTGAAGACTGCTTGAGGGCTGGCATGTGCCCCTCCATAGCTCTAGGCAAGTGTGGCAGCAGAACTGCAAGCTGCACATAGTATATGAATTGCCAACTGCTTTATGATTTCTAATTACTGGTTTGACTTACTCCAAATGAATTCAGAGTGCTAGCAGCTAGAAAATAATCTCATATTCTATCAAATGTGTTGATATTAAATTACTGAGGTAAGTAAACATGATGTTCTTCATGGATGCTTTGAGCCTTCTCTGTAATTTTTATGATTTAAAAAAGATAACTTACATAAATCACAGTCTCTGTGTACATCTGTATATATGTATGTGTTTGCGAGGGAAATCTTCATGCCATTTATCCTTTGTTTTGCAGACAAAACCAGTTGCATTTGCAGTTCGGACAAATGTTGGGTACAGTGCAGCTCACGATGATGATGTTCCAGTCCCAGGCATGGCCATCTCATTTGAGGCTAAAGATTTTCTTCATGTTAAAGAAGTAAGTAAAACTAGACAAGTAAGTGCATCTCCCTTTAAGGGTCTGAGTTATAGGGCTACTATTTCTTAACATTAAGATAACACTTCACATTGTCAAAGCACTATACAAATGCTATAAAATAAGGAACTGAATATTCCTTGAAATATTATTCCTATAAAAGCGATGACATAATTTCTTTACAATCAAATTAATAAAGTTTGGAAAGTGAATGCTTTTCTTCTTTAGTAAAACTAATTTATTTTGAGCTTTGAAAGTCTACATCTGCATATTCAATGGTATAATTTTTCAGGATTTTACCATTCTGATTCTATGAGGGTTCATTGTGATTCAGCAGCCGAGGGTTGGTTCTCTTTTGTTTGTGTGACTGAATCTCAGTTAACCCTGAAATCCTCAGGTCTCCTTCTTTTCAGTGATGTTACTTCCCTGGCACAGACAGTATTTTGTTAACAGTTACATACTGAAGAACTGATGTGATGTTTCATGATGATAGCAACTGTCAAAAAAGGCACTTTGTGTAAGCTGTATTGGATTTCTTCTGTAGTTTGGCTTTAAAAATTTCCAATTTTTACAGTTTCAATCACCTGAAATAATTTTCATTTTCTGCTTCTTGAAAAACAATATAAAGCAAATAACTTAGTAACTTTCCCATACAGGCCCTCCATAGCAGCCCCCTGGTCCCTTCTGAATGATTCCCTCATTTTACAAATTTTCCCAGCTTCTGGTCATATTCCATTGTGTTTCGTCATAAAATAGTCCATCTGGAAATAGAAATTTATAGCAGAAGAACTAAGAAGTTAGCTTAGGCATGAGAGCAGCGTAGCCATGCATTTAAAGTTATAGCTTTGCGCCATTTTAGACTATCAAAAAATCCCTCAGTAGTTACGATAATGCACAAGGAATCTGCTAGTGCAGATGCTTTGTGGAGGCGATAAGCATTCCTAATACACAGGTAGAAATGCAGGTGTACAGAGGCTAAGGAAACACAAGAAACAGACTTCGGTGCCTTCATACTGATGACTAATGATGATCTTTTTCCATATATGTCAAACACACCAAAAAAACCCATTAATTTGGACTCAGATTGTATATAGTAAAGGAAATGTTTTTTCTACCCGATGATAGTGCACAATAATTGCTTTCTCTTGTGACAGAAGTAGAGATGAGCAGGTACAGAGTCCTGTCAAAAGAAAACCATCAGTATTCTTTGGTGAGACTGGGAACACTGGAAAATACAGCACAATTTGGTTAAATAAATGATTTTGTATAGTCATCTATTCTGTCTGCATTTCAAATGAGGTCATAATCTCAGACTTCACATCAGGTGTTTCCTCTGTTTCCATATGAACCAGAAATACACTGTTAGCAGATCTTCTGTTATAATTTATGCTTTTTCCTCCCAGCACAACTTAGACTCACATGTAAATATGCATGGGAGAAAATGAGGAAGAAAAAGTTTTCTGAACTTTTCTGGATCTTCAGAAATGCCTTGAAAGGAGGCTTAGCTCAGTTGAGTTGTTACGTTGTCTGCAACTGCATCTAGCATTGAGCAATGGAAAAATAGATCTAAATATTCTTGCAGTTTCAGATGTAACAGAATAGGCTCTCTGTGGTAATTGCCTTTAAAAATACCTGATTTTCTCTCTAAGTAGTTAAGGAAAGTTGACTATCTGGCGGTGCTAGGTCAGAGCTGTATTGTGGAAGGGACGCTGCACCCACACCAGATGGAGAGGTAGGAAGGGACTCACAAGGATTCAGACTTGGACCTAAATTCTCTGGTCCCGTGTTCGGCAGCAGCTGTTGCATCTGGGTGGGTTGAACCTCTTCAGGAGTGTGCCCCAAGCAGCAGCTCTTTCCTGCACAGCCGCATCCTCCCTCTCCATCTTCTGTGGCCATGCCCTCCTCACTCTCCAGGGCGATATCCCACCAGATACTGCTCCTTCAGTAATTTTTGTGCTTCCTATAGTTAATGCTGGGAGAACTGAAATGTCCAAAGTTTAATCATTTTTTCAGATGAAAAGCAAAAAAAGCCATACTTGACTATAAAATGTAGCTTTGCTTTTATATTTTATACCTAACTGGTTGCTAGAAATAATGAAATCTAAGTTAATCTCCAATAACTTTGACCTGCATTGTAAGGCCACACTGGATCATTGTTGTTCTCTTCTTGTCTGCGAGGAGTATGCTCTGATCTGTGCTGCTGGGAGGGCTCAGACAAGAAAAAGCTCAGTTCAAAATGTGCATGGGCAGTGGTGAAAAGTACTGCAGTGATTATTTTCATTATTAGTTTACATTCATTAAGGCTCAGTACATATAAAGATGAAGGATTCCTTCCTGCTTGAAGAAACAAGCACTGTACTATAGTTGCTCCTGGACCTTTTGAGGCTTTAGTGCATGGCCATAATTCTGCTTCGCGTGTAATTTGTCTTGGCACTCCAAGCACAGGTTGATTACAGAAAATTGCTCACCCCAGCCTCCACCTTGAGAGCTGGACACCTCACTACCAAGATTAATGTGGTTGTGTAGTAGCCTGCTGTACTGTAGAGCAGTGTAAAGAAGTAGTGGCTGTTCATATTTTGATTTAGTGGTGGTTTTTAGATATCTATCTCTTTCTTTTACAAAGTTAATGATACTACTTCTGCAGACATCATGTATACCGTAGTTCCATAAAACGACAACCTCCATTGGCTCAATTGCTATAGTCTTCCTCCACCTATATTATCCTACAGTATATTTTAAACACACATAAATATCTTTGGTTAGCATTTTGCAATGAAAGGTTATGGTTTTTATAATACGCTTCAGTCTAATACAGCTTTGAGATACTGCTATTCCAGATTAGCTCCCTTTTAAATAGTGTTATTCTTACTCATAAAGGCATCCCACAGGATGAATGTTACAGATACCCTTATATTTTATGAGCTTAAAAGTGAGTTTATTTTAATCTTTATTTTTTGTTAGCTAAATATCTTGAAGTTCATTTCAAATATCACATTCCTACAGTCGCCAAAATGAAAGATAATACTGCAATTTAGGTGGTGTATCATTGATCCACCATCATTTGTATTCTCAGTGAAGTAATTCCTTTTTATGGGAGCCCACACATTTTACATGTTTAAGTCCTAACTGTACACCTGTTAAAACTACTTCTTTAATAATGAAACATGCACTATAATATATACATTCATAGCTTCAGATTCAAGGAGGCAACTTTTCTTCCCATTCAGATGATCTCTTACAGTTTCATAAATAATCCAAACTATCCAAAATTCGTGTTTTAGGGTTGTTCCCATGGAACTCCTAAAGCATTGAATATGAGGCTATACATGAGTGACCTCATCCAAAAATTAATAAATAATAATGGAAAAAGCAGATAGTTCTGCTCTACAGATCTTTGCAAAACAAACAAAAACCACTGTGTATAAATAAAAGTAATTAGAGTAGTCATTATCTCATATTTCATATGGCTGAAATTCAGTGCATTTGTATAATTGCAAGGGGCTTTCAGCTATACAAAGATACCCATTCCTTGTGGATCTATGATAGTACGTTTAAGATGCAGATCACATGAGCTGTATGCAGTAGAGCATATATAAGCAGCAGGATGTAGTCATATTTCAGAAGATTTTAGTGAGTTCAGAGAAGTGGGACAGTTTGAGAAGTAGTACTTTTTATTTCAAATAGAGAATTGAGTATAATGGAGTAGGAAAAATAGATTATTACACAGCTGTAAAATTATTGCAGTCGGTAGGAGCAGATCAGAAGAAATCTCTGGTGTCCACCAAGGAGAAACATCAAGGGAAAACAAAAGCAGCTCTCATGTATGAGGGGAAAAATCTGTGAAGCAGAAAAACATAAAGATGGGGAAATGGGTGGAAATAACAGCCAGGGAGAATATGAAGTCTGCGGAGGAAGGTTTCTGCAATTTAATAATTTGCAAGGTATCATTATTTTAACATATTTCTGGATATTACCACAATTATTCTTCTTCATTGCCATAATAACATAGTACAGTGATTAAGTGCAGGGAAGAATTACATAAAATGGCTTAACTGCAAATTAAAAATAATACCAAAATGATGACAAATGCAGTATTTTCTTAGTATATTGCTTTTTTTTTTTTTTTTTTTTTTGTAGAAATTTAATAATGACTGGTGGATAGGACGGTTGGTAAAAGAAGGCTGTGAAATAGGATTCATACCAAGCCCAGTCAAACTAGAAAACATGAGGCTGCAGCATGAACAAAAGGCAAAACAAGGAAAATTCTACTCCAGGTAATAACAACAAATCATTAAAAATGGTAGCATTGCCTGTGACACAACTTGGAAGTTAATGCTGTGTATGCTATGCTTCTGTTTAATTATTGTAATTGGTAGTTACAAACTTTTTGAAAGACTGAAGGAATTAGCATTTATTTATATAATTAATGTCATTGCCATTAGAGAGAGAAAGTAGATATTTAGATTGATAGTCTGTGGTGGCCTATTCAATTTTATTTTCATAAAATATTTGCAAATATACATTGCAGTTAGTACGTTTACTATGTGCAAGCACAAATTTTGATCTCCCTGAATTCTTTAGCATTTGTTACTTGTTTCCATGATCCTGCAATTTCAAAACCTTCTAAAATCACCTTTAAAGCTGCTTTTAGAAGTTACAGAAAATGTTTAGATCAATTTATTTGTAAGCTGAAATCAATGCCTGTTAGGTACCTCATAGGGAAATCGTTTTCTGGTCTTGTCAAATTCATTGCTTACAAATACAGCGTTTAAGAATACTACATTTTAGGATGGAAGTTTCACATCAAATCGTTCACTGTCTCTGACTGTAGCCATCATTACATAAAAATAAAGATTCAGTCTCCAAATGTATCGAACAAAACTGCAAGATGGTAATAATATTATCTTTACTGTAGAATTCTTAATAAAGCAGTTTTCCAGTAAACATTAACACATGTGGAAGCAAATGTTACTTGCTTCCCTTTGAGTATATAGGAAACAAATATTTCCAGGATGACTCAGCATATGAACCTAGAATTAAGAAAATGTCTAGGGAACATTTGGGAAGCCAGAGAGGCTTTCCTACTTCAAAAGGAAGGGCAGCAGTGTTTGAAAAACACATCTATGCTAGGAGGAGACCAGGATGCTGCAGTGCTCAGTTGCATTTGCTAGCAGTGAAATGCCTTTCCTATGTGTGCTGTCTTCAGCAGGGGGAATCAGGTTCCTTATACTTCTGATACAGCCAAATTTGACTCAGTGATTCAGACCCTTTCCAAATTGTAAAGGCTTCCATTCTCCGGAACTTCTCACTGGAGATAACACTGTCCTACACTGCAAATGCATTTACTTAGTGCTTATTAATATTTTAAGGTGAACTGGAAACTAGTACTATCACAAGAATTATGTTAACAAATAAAAGGCTAAAAATATTGTTTCATTTTCACAACTTGGATAGGCAGAACTTGACAAAACCTTAGACTGCTTTGTCTTCGTTTGAGAGACTTTTTTTTCCCCAAAGTGCTACCTTGTATTGAGACAGCAAAAGAATTTGTACTTTCATTAAATTGAAAAGATGCTAGGCAAACATACTAACATTTTCATTAGGGAGCTACCAATAATTTGTCCGTTAAAGGGAACAGATATGCTCATTGGCTTAAGAATTAGTCTTAGTAATGAGTGTTAGTATTAATAATTATATATCAGTAGCCACATTAATGGTTGGATTGTATTAAGATCATGAGGTAGTGAGAACATATGCAGCAGAATGAAGTTGCACAGCAGAACCAGGAGCATGGATGATGTTTGCAGTTCCTCAATCCTTGAAATGTATACAAGTTTTGTGTAAGATGTATATTCTATATCTCTGTCAGAAATAGTTTCTCTCTCAGCTAGCAACTCATTTAGAAGGCAGGTGAAAAATAAAGTAGAATAACTATTAAGAAAGATATGAAACTTCCAACTAATTTGTTGCTTTACTCCAGTAAATCAGGAGGAAACTCTTCATCCAGTTTGGGTGACATCGTTCCTAGTTCCAGAAAATCGACGCCTCCATCCTCTGGTGAGTAGGTCATGAACTCTTCACCTTACGGATTCATGCACATAATCTTTTAAAATTTATATACCTTTAGTCCTATTTTTCTTATTCCGTGACTTCATAGGTATAAGTTTGGACTATTGCTTTGCCCTGTAAGGCTGGTTTGAAGTAACGGAGTCAGTGCCTACAAGTTCAGGCAATGTTGAGGCTGTTAACAATGCACACAATTCCCTATTTGCTTTTACCATGGTGTTTTATAACAAATACATAATAAAATGATGAGACTGCATTGCAGTAGGATAGTTAGAGGTTTGGTCTAGTCT
>NW_009942318.1:34468-55657 GCF_000696875.1 Nestor notabilis | reverse complement strand
TGCTGAACAAGAAATACCTTCTGGTACAGGAGAAAAAGCAGCAATAAGAATAAGAATTCCCAAGAGGTTTCTGCAGTAGCATCCAGAACGGCATTATTTTGTAATAACAGAAACTGTTAGTTTCACAGTTCTGATAATGAGGATGTGTCTCATGTAATTCTAGCATACTGGACATCATTTGCCTTCTGTGACAAATTTTTCAGAAATAATGTTTTGTTTTTAGAGCATCCACAGACAGATTTAACATTAGTTAGGTTGCATTCAAGAGGTAGAAAGCAAATACATGGTGAGTTGATGGAGGGAAAGCTTGCATCAGCGCCTCAAAAAAAAGTGTAGCAGAAGATTACTCCCCAAAAAATAAAATTCTATGACATTCAGCTGCTGTGTTGCTGGATGTTTTGTCTTCTCCTGAGAGAGAAAATGTGTATTCTGAGTACCTGAAATCTGAAATTATTAATGAATGTTGCTAATGCCTTGTCTACTGAGGCAAAGACATCTATTTTTCAATCATATTAGTTTATATGGAGCCTGGTCTAAAGAGCAGGCATCTTAAAATTATCCTGAAGATATTAAAGTATTTACATGGACGTTAAGAGAGAGACAGAAATTCAATCAAGTTATGATAGTAGTTTCATTTAGTTAAATTAATTGAAATAGATACCTGTCTTGTACAATGAATTTGTTTGTAACAACCAACTTCAGTAGTACAATCGCAGTTTGTTTATCGAAATTCCATTTAAGTTCCCTAACTGTCCTTTTTTTCATTTTTGGAAAATATCATTTTGGTTACTAATACGTGTCCATCACAAGCCTGTAGAACAAACCCAGGTCTTTTACCTTACGATGGCTTTAAACTGTCTTATTTACCTTTAAAGCCCAATTTTCAAGAACCGCATTAAGTGTCCATGGACCTGTGTTGCAAGTTAAAGCATCTGAAATGCTATAATATTCTCTTGTATCCTCAAAAAAACTTGAAGATCAGTATATTTCCAGATTGTTGCACAGAATTTAGATGTAAGAGAACAGGTAACATACTTAGGCTACTGACTGACTTGATTTGCTAGCCACCCTGGAATGTTCATTGCATTGAGTTGATTCTTCAGACAGTAGTTTTCAGAAAAATGGTTTTCTGGAGAAAGAAGGAAATCTGGTAAAGTTTATTCTGTTACATGGCAGATTTGGGGAATATCTATGAATAGTTCACATTCTGTGCACTTAGCTCTTAGCTTATCCTGTGATTTTAAGATTTTGGGTCTTCAGTATTTATATTTTTGCTTAAGACATCCTAAGATGGGTGGAAGAGGCATAGTTTGTGACTAACACAAAGACTCAGTTGACTCTGAAGTACAGTTCAATTATTCCCAGGCCTCCTCATTTTGAAAGTATAATAAATGACTAATACCTAAGTTATTTAATGAATTAAAGAGATTTTAGCAGAATAAATTAACCTCATTTTTTGACTTTGAGCCAGGGATTTTACTTTTTTTTTTTTTCCCAAATGAACAAAATGAAACAAACAAAAAACTAAACAAGAAGAAACAGTGAAAAAAAAAGCCCCCAAATTAAGAGGAGACACATAGCCATTTAGATAATATTCTATTGATATATTAATCAATCTATACAGTCCTTACAGACCACCAAACAGGGTGAGGATAATAGTGAAAATTACTTTGAAAAAAAACCCCAATGAACTAAAGATAATTAACAGTAAAAGAAGTATCACAGAGGGGATGTTACATAGTGTGAAGACTGAGACTGGAAAAAGAATATATTGATACGTAGCTGATCTAATATTGCATTTCTTTTTTACAGGAAAAGCTTAACAACTTTGGTTTTTCTTTACTGACGATTTTAGTTGAACACTATTATGCCTTATTATGAGTGATTTATAGCATCTGTGCTGGCCTGTAGTCAAGAAAAGATAATATGTTCTTTTTATACTTATGAAGAGGATGGAGGAACAGTGCTGCTAGAAGAAAATGTTATGTGATTTCTATAGCTGTTTTTAGGAGCAGTAATATAGAAACAGGGTGCGGATCTACTCACAGGCTTTCCTGGCAAAGGCAGGCTCAAAGGCACAGTTCTGAAACTCAAGGATTGTCAGGCATCATGGCATTAGATCTGTGAATAATTTCAGGGGGAAAATATACTTTACTCAAATAGAAGAGATCGCTGTCCCAAGTGCCTCTTAAATCAGTAGCTGCACGTAAGCTTGACAGAAATATTTATTTGTTGCATAATTTAATAGCACATGCCGCCGGATTAGTTGATGTCCCACTCATCAAGCAGCTGAAAGCAGGTCACTGAGGTGGTTTCGTAATAGTTTGTAATGATTAATTATGGGTTTGGAAAAAGACAGTGCAAATGATCTGCGTATAGATCTATTTAGAGTTAGATTCAGTTTGACATAATGGCGTGGCAAGATAAGAATGTGTTATGAGAGTGTGTCACAAGGTGGGTAAGATCTTTACACACCAGGGTGATGTTGTACACTGTGTTTGTGGATCACTTTTGTGTATTATTGGTTTCTAATGACAAATTTAATACAAATTTAATACATTACTTAAGATCAGGATTGAGCATTGTAAACAAGAAAACTTGTTTGTTTCGCAGGTGGTTAGCAGGTATCTGTTGAACTCAACATTCAGAATAATATGGCTTTGCATTTTGAAATGTGTTTATTTCTGAGTTCATGATGATCTTTGCTTAAACTCTTCTTACTTACTTGCTAAAGAGAGTAAATATTTTCTATTAATGATGTAAGTATTGTGTGCTGTATATTCTTTTGGGGTAGAGGTTGAACAACAATGGTTTATTGTATTCACTTCCATTTTGCCCTGCCTGCATCCTCACTCTTTACAACAGGATCCAGGTCTCTGAGACAAGCTGGGATCAATTTTCTCTCTTCTGCTACCCATTCTTTTTAGTTTTCACTATTTGTAGGTCTGTTTCTATTATTTCTAATAAATGTATTTTATGACTACTGTATATTTTTAGTTAAAATGGCTAAAAATGCCAATTGTGGTTCACCCTGAGATGTAGATATTATTGTATACAGGCTGATTTTATTTTCATACTGATTTTTCTTCTGTTTCTCAGTCTCCTATGGACATACTAGTGACATTTCAAATTTCGGTTGATGATACCCATTTTGAATTAGTGTTCATTGCTTTAAAGTAATTTAAATGTTGTTGGCCAAGTTCTGTTTTTCACCTTGATGAAAATCTTGTCTGTTCCAGTGAACTAGTTTGGATTTACTCTGGCGTAACCAGAACAGACTTGGCCATTGCTCAGTTTTGTAAGAGTAATTCTGTGTATATCTGATGTAGCTGTGTAAAAGGGGATCAAAGGAAAGTGTTACAGTAGCTGTTAGAGATTGCCTTCTGTCTTCTAATCCTAATGTACTGCACCTTTAAATTTTTCCCTTTGATTTATTGTGTTTTGTACTCATGGTTGATTTTTTAATTTTCATCTCTTTATTTATTTATTTATTACTCTGGACAGTTTTGTTTCTCTTTACCTGTTATTTCCTTTTTAACCTATCTTCACTTTCCCTGTCATCTGATAATTCTGAATTGTTTGTCTGTATATAGCTATAGACATAGATGCCACTGGCTTAGATGCAGAAGAAAATGATATTCCAGCAAACCATCGCTCCCCCAAACCCAGTGCAAACAGTGTAACATCACCCCACTCCAAAGAGAAAAGAATGCCCTTCTTTAAGAAGGTAACACCGACTTCCAAGCTCCCATCTGTCCACCTGCTCACCTGCACTGCGTCACATTTCTTAGTCCTGTTAACCGTCTGCGTCCTTTGACAAGCCAATAACATGCATGCTTTGTTGTTCTTTGTTTCTTTTCCATGCTGCTGTAGCTAAGCAGAAGCAGAAATCGGTAAGTTTATATCAACATTACCTGTGTTTATCCTGCCACTGGCATCATTAGCATTATTACCCCAGATTAATGATGCAGCTATTCTAGAATTAAGGTAGAAATGTATCTAGCTATTAGTGGATTCAGTACAAGAAAACAAACAGTGCCAACTTCAGTGCATCCGTGATACTGTTACAGTACTTATCATTTTTGATGGAATAATAGGACACACTTCGAAGGCCACCTAAAAGTAGAGAGAAGTGAGAAATGTATTTCTAACAATTCCATATAATACTTCTCTCTAGGGCATGCTTATTCTTTCTGTGTTTTTCAAGCTTTTTTCTCTTATTATTCAGTCTATTAAAGTCATTATTGGAACCTAATCGGATACTCAGGTTATACTTAGAAAACAGTCAAAACTGTTGTATTTTTAATTTAGTCAGTATTTAAACTTCTGATTTGCTAGGTGCAAAATCTGCAGGTGAATAAGACCAGTGGAAAACCACAGACTTGTTCTAGCGGTTTGCTTTGAGTTTTTTCCTGTTGTCATGTATAAATTATCAGCCAAATGTTCTCGCCATCCATCACTCAGACTTTTTTAGTAGCTCAGCTATTGGAAATGGTACTGGTGGTTCCCAGGAGAGCCAATGTCTCTCCATAGATAACCCAGATAACTACAGAATTATGCAATTGGCATCCTGTTACAGCAAACTGTAATATGTTTCTAGGATCTTGGCTGGAATAAGTTATCAAGACATTAGATAGGAGCCAAACTATGCAGCGAAATACCACATTTTTACTCTTTTCATTTGAATTCTTTAGTCTTCATAGATCATATTCATTTGTTTTAACCACTTAAATCTACAGGTAACAACAGACTATTATAGTGATTATAAACAGTTCCAAGTGACAGTGTTGCCTGTGCTGTGGACACTCTCATGTTTAGTAAATAGAACTTTCTCTCTCTTTTCTTTTTGAACTCTTTCAAATAATATTGGATCCTTGTCATTTCCAAAGTCACCAGTGTTTGCTTCAGTAGGGGTTGTTAAGTACCATATCATTCACAGCCCACTATGGAAATGAACAGCAGTTTCTTGCTTCTGAGTAATTTTTTACTTAATCATATTTATAAACAACTATAAATGATAAGGAAGAATAATACATGGTGACGTGTATTAGATGCTCTCTTGCATACGCATCTTTCAAAGATGAAGCTTCTAGATGGACCACCTTGGACGTGGATGGTGGCTATTCCTATCTTGCTCTTCATTTTTTCCTTCCGTATCAGAATCATTACTGATTATAGTGGGTTTGGTAATACTGAAATTTACAGTAAATACTGGGTAGGCATCCCAAACTAGCCTGCATAATCAAACCACTGAGCAAAAGTCATATGCTCAAAACTATGCTAGTTTTTATTCTGAGTTCATATTTGAATGTAAATCTGCAAGTGAAAGCTGTATAGCGCAGTGCCAGTCCCTTAGAAAATGTTAGATTCTGTAATGCTAAATTAAAGAACTTTAATGCTTTTATTAGATAACTTTTACGCCGTTTTCTGCTGACAGCTTCATTGTTTCAAGCTGTAAAGATTAGAAGGGGGAAAAAAAAAAGCCTGTTTCAACAGAACAGATCTTAAAAATAGCCCATATTCCATCAAATAAGGTAATTTCTGTGCTTTCCCTCATTTTCACATAGCTGGTTAACTCTTAGCTTGAATACCTTCAATTGAGTCAGCCACGTTAAGACAAAATCTTTTGCATCAGGACACTCATGCTATAAGCACTTACCTATCTGCAATGAATTTTTCTTAGGATCTGTCTCTAATTTGCTTATCAGATTATTAGTAATGTTAGCAAGAACAGTGGAGGGCTATATTTTGATACTGTCACAGCATAATTGCAGGGTTTTCCTTTGAAATGTGTCAAGTCAGATTCTGCACTATGTATAATAAATTCGTTTCACATGCTTATGATGCCTTGGGCACTGGTATTCATTCTTATGTTACTAATTATCTGGTTAAGCTACAGGTAACGAAAAAAAGATAAATATTGTAGAAAAACATTCACAAAAATGTTTTCCATGTTTTAGACTGCTTTAGACTGCTGCTTGTGTAGCATTTTGTGCTGTCACCGTATTAATGTCTGTCTGTGTGTTTTTGTGTTTTGGAATGTATATATTTATTATAATGTTATTGTGAAACACCTTGGGATATGTTGAGTACTGAAACAAGGAATGACTGTATTCAGTGATCTTGACTGATGTACTTGTGTGATGTAGGTGTATGAAAAACAGATCTGGCGTAGCTTTTTCCATATCATCAACATGTTCTTGGGTTTGGGTTTCAATTGTTTTTTTGTCTAAGACAAAGATAAACCAAACCCTCCCTTACAAACAAAAAACGAGTTCTGATAAGACTAATTCTTGGTGATGTGTATTAAATAGACATTTATTAAAGAAAAAAACAGTTTGATTTTGATATCAGTATAAATTCTTTTACAAACTTTGGAAGCAGACAGTCTTTTTATCTTTGTATTTTAAAATACTTTCTTATAAATTGTGCACAATACATCAGTAAGTAGTTTGGTGAATATTGTACTAACAGAATCCATTCTTGGGTGGTAATAGCAACTTCCCAAGTGGAAGGATTGCTATCCCAAGCTCTCTTTATGAAAGTTTTCTAGAAATACTAACTTGATCAGTCATTATTGTGATTTCATTTGCAAGTAAATTGCAGATGCAAATCTCAAAGTCAGACTGCAAGTGCTCCCATGGGAATTTGCAGTGGTGTCACAATGTTTTGTCAAGCAGTGGGCAGATCTGAACATAAAAAGAGATGTGTTATGCTTTTCCCACCCCTTTTGTTTTATTTTTCTCTTGCACAATTTGCCTACATTAATATTTTACTGGGAAACAGATGTCACAGCTCTAGAGTCAATCATTTAAAATCATTAACTGTTGGAAATAACCTTTTCAATTTACCAGTTAGGAACTATGAAGTGGGACATGTGAATGTCTCCAGAATAAGTTTTTGTATCTATCCAGAATAAATATGAAGACAGTAGGAGAACTGAAAGTCAAAGAAAAGCTTTTTCAAAAGAAATCCCTGAGCCTATTAAGTCCTTATCTTGTACTACCAGTTTTCGGGAAAAGTTAACGAATCCGTGTTTCCTGTGTTGGCGACATCACTGGAAATTCAGAGTTCCTAACATTGTAAGTAACGTGTAACACTTTCTCTGGGTCCTGTGATGCTGAAAGCTTTTTCTGTTTTGCAGACAGAGCACATCCCTCCCTATGATGTAGTGCCTTCTATGCGACCAGTAGTTTTAGTGGGACCTTCTCTGAAAGGATATGAGGTAAGTGATTGTGTGAACGGTTTTATTTTGCCAAAAATATTGTGCCGCATTTGTATTCAGATGTTCAAAGATAGTTAAGCTGAATAACATCATTCATATCATAGACAAAAATCTAGACAGTTTTTACTTCTACTAGATAGCTGCTTATTAGTATTTCATTTCGTATCAGAATTCAAACTAAGAATAAATTACATTCCAATCCTAATATTCAGGTATATACTATTTACTGTCAATTTATTATGTATCGTATTGAGCATCAAGTATTATGAATTTCTCATGTGATTATTAATAGGTTGTTTGTTTGCTTCTAGGTAACAGATATGATGCAAAAAGCATTGTTTGATTTTTTAAAACATAGATTCGAAGGGCGGTAAGTACTTTGCAATGCAAATCTACCTGAGTTCAGGTCCTGTTAGGTACTACCAAGATATAATGACATTCTTTTTGTAGAAAATTAGTAATGACAGCTAATTCCTTTATCAGCGGATTGGTAGATTCCTTAGCAGAGGACACTGAGGCTGTGTTCGCAGTGGGAAGTGTTGAGAGAGGAAAATAGGATGTCTTCTTCTTGATGACTGTGATAACCACACTCCAAATTGCCAAATATTTATGTACAGATTTAATAAATGTGTACTCTTAAAACATTATTTTGCTTAAGTATTTTTCAAGTGATACCTCATCAGCACTTCCTGGGTTCTGCACAAGTTGACGAGGGCCACCATTCCTTCTCAGCTATAGGTTTTTACAGTGGCAGCTACCCTGGAAAGAGGGATAGGAGATTCAGACTATCTAATATACATGATTGTCAAACCCTTGATCTCTCAAGATGGAAGCTTGGTTTGACAGTGGTGCTGGACTCTATAATGGGAAGACTCAAAAGGAGTGCTGGGGGCAGGCAGTCCCCACATTACTGAAATATGGTCACTCTTGGTGGCAGACAGGCTGCACTTTGCTGGATTTTGATATGAGTGCTGTTACAGCCTGTGCCCCACAGGCAAGGTCCGATCTGATTTGTATTTGAGCCTCCAGGCATTACTGTAGTACAAATGTCAAATGATGATCCATCTCTAAAAGCAGTGGCATGTTCTGTAATTAAACGTCACAGGCCCATGGACAAGAGACATCAGGTGCATTCTCTACATGTGATTCTATTCCTACTGGATCAGGCTCCGGATTAGTATGTGCTAGTGGGTTGATGTTTGGGAGGAAAAAATTGAGAAAACTGGAAGGTCTTGTTATAATATCTGTAACTTCAGTGAATGTTCTATTCCATTTGGAAGTGGGCAGAGTGGTAACACCATTCTGTCTGTCTTGGTGCTGTCAAACTTTCAAGAGGGAGCTTGAAGTTTTCAGTCAATAGCTTCAGCTCTTTAAAATACCAGACATTATGGTTTTAGCTGTTGTATTTTCTCAGTCAGAGTGATGGTGTTGATACCTAACCACTTAGTAGTCCCTCTTTATATTAGTCAGAGTTCTCAAATCTTAGATATGTACCTTTAGAATTGGAAGTTAACAAAATAATGAGTGTTGCAAGCAGAAAAAACGTGTCTTTATGTCTTGAAATATTTTAAAGCGTATCTAATAATCAGTTGTAGATCCAGTTGTGTCAGGGTGAATCCACAAATGCTGATGTCTCAATACAGTTGATGTCTATAGTAGCAGATTTGAAGCATCCCAAACTTCAGTAACAATCTGCATTGGTACTCGAGGTCCCCAGCAAATTTGTAAAGGAGATTCTAAGACTCATGCTACTGTTTTCACTACTACTCTGCTGTCAAGCTGTCCCCACTCTCATTGTATGAGCATACATGCCCTTCATTTTGAGAGCAGGCTTGTTCTTCCTCATGCTGTGTATCTCAAAAGACATTAAAATGACCTTGAAAAGGTATTAAAATAGCTTAAAATGAAAAAAAAAGTATCTTAAAATGAAAAATAACGTTTTTAGACTGATAATTCTAGCTTTGTTCAATATACCATAATTATATTTGAAAAAGGGAAAAGTTCTTTCTGTTGCAAGTAGAAAGGACAACTGGAAAAAAAAGGAAGAAAAAAGCTGTAGAAGCTTGTAGTGCTCATCAATTAGCAAATAAAGAGAAATAATGAGTACCTAAATACATGTTGGATTTCATTTCAAGCTAATGGCATTATCTTTGAGGAGCTGAGCCAGAAATCAAATCCTTATTTATGTTTTCAGCTTAAGTTAAATTTCCAAAATTATGTTACTAATCAGTATTGTGCAAATAATTCTGTTTTTCTGTCTTAACTTCTGGCTTTTTTACATTTTGTAGGGGTTTAGATAAATATATACACATGTTGAGTTCACTGGAAAATGACCTATTTGGTTACATTTCAGATGAACAGCATCTGACTGCTTGCTAGAGAGGAGCCCACCCTGTTCTTAGGAAATCCATTTCCTCCTTTTAAATTGCAAATAAAATCTTACAAGGAAGAAGAAGGGAATATCATCTGTCTGATTTAACTCTCAGCACTGGAAAAATGTGACCCCTAAACCTCATTAGGCCAGAGAGTCTGAAAGGGAATTTATCCAAAGGGTGCATTTTGACCCTGTAAAGCAAAACAAACCCAGTTAACTGTTTTCCTAGGAAAAAGAATATGCAGAAGGTTATGTAGGAGGTCACTGCAAACAACTGGAAGTAACCACTTCTTTTTTGGCTCATCTTTTCTCATAAACACAAAACTGAGCCTGCCAGAGCCCAGAGTTTTTGTTTGCATGCTTCTCTGTGGTTGCAGTGACCGTTTTTAGGTGCCCAGCATATTGCTGTATCTTTCTGGAAAATTATAGGTAACTCTTTCACTCTGTTAATAAACATGTGCTAGTAAGCTGAGCAATAAAAAATAGAGTTATATGGCTGTACTACCAAGCTTTACCTTGACCTATTAACTCTGTATATCCCTATATGTCTTACAGGTATGGTTAAAGTAAGCCAGGATGTTATTCAGTACCTTTCAACAAATTAATCAAAATCAGGGAAGAGCAAAACCGGCCTGTTCATAGTGGGGACACTGGTGCAAAGTCTAACCATATCAGGCCTGGAGCCCCCAAGGAAGTCTCATCTTCTGCAGCATGTTTCTAACCTCCTTCTGCCTCCCTTCTGACCAGACACGTGTAGTTTTGCAGTCAGCGGTCGTAGTGCATTTAAGTACCGTGCAGAAAGGGGGGTGTCTTATCAATAGTTCTCATAACAGTATCAGTGAGATAATGTTTCTTCTCTGTTCATATTGTGCAAAGTATACTGTGCTGCTGAGAACTTCTTTTTTTTTGTAGTCTTAGCCATATTCTAGTGTTAAATGAGTCCCTTCTTGTCCCCACATCCCTGCAAGATAAATAACATTCTGTTCTATTTCACTGTATTTTATTTTTGCAGTATATCAATTACAAGAGTCACAGCAGACATCTCGCTTGCCAAACGCTCAGTATTAAACAATCCCAGTAAGCATGCGATAATAGAGCGATCTAACACAAGATCAAGCTTAGGTAAGTACCTATGACTGTGCTGTCTACAAATCGGCTGTAAAGTATTCTACTCTCAATTCATATGTGTAATCTAAAAATAGCCTTCTCTCTGCTGTGAGAAAATCACGATTCCTGTAATTCAGAAATCTTGGCACTAGAAATCATTTTAAATCACTACCAGGTAAACTTCATATAGTGCTGATTATTGGTTTATCCTGCTTATGTTCAGTTTTCGGGTTTTGCTGTTTGCCTCAGTGGGGAGAAGTAGCCATCCGTAAAGTAAATAAAGTCTAAAGAGGTGTTCTGGTTGAATAGAAGTGATGGTTTCAGAATACCTGAAATTATATGAATATTATTGATACTATGCATTATCTTTGATAATATTACTAGTAGTGATAGCTACTGATACTAGACCTGAAAAAAAATATGGAAATACACATTTTCAGAATTTTGTATCAATTTAAACTAATGCTGAGATTGGTACAGAAAATGAAGGATGTAGAAGAGGAGACATTGTTAAAAACTATATAGTTAGGTTCATAGCATGCATATCTGTCATCTTACATTAGTCTTTTTGTACTGTAGTTTGTCCAGTTATGTAAGTAATTCAACAGTTATTAGCCAGAAAGAAAAACAAGCTTAGCTGGGAAGATGTAGCTAAGTGTCACCAGTTACAGTACAGGTGGCTTCTCTTGCCTAAAAAGTTTGAATTCCCTTTCTTGAAAATTTGCTTCTTAAAACCCTTGCTTTCAGCTATGTGGAGGCTGTGAATCTTTACTTGCAAGTAGGTTGATAGCTTCCAAGTATGTCTTATTTTAAGTGTTTTCAAATGTCAAAATGTAATGTACCGTAACAACATAATGAATGTTTACACACAAGAATATTCTTCTATGTGGATTTCAGTCTTGTCATCAAGGTCTGTTTAATAATCTAATGAAAAGAGAAAGTGTCACTTGTTTTGAACAGAACTGAAAATTGGTAATAAGGATATAGGTCATGCAGTCGTGGAACAAACGAAACCATGGTGATTTATTTCCCAATCTGAAGATCAAAGCATGTGCAATTTTGTGCAATACTACACAAATATATGCAGCAGTACAAAGCATATCATCTATTTCTCATATTAAAATATTTTCATATATGTAAAACAGCTATCATGAAAAATTATACAGGAAAAAATCTATAAAAACTAAATGCAGCTCAATTGTATACACCTTTATCTCATAGAGAACCTTACCCTTAAGAATATCAGTATCTTTTCTTTGGGCTAAAGTATTTTCTTGATAGAGGTATTTAAAATGGAAGCTCTGACAGAACCTCAGTTGGAGACACCCAAATGTGATTATGAATATATGTAAATATGAAGATAGATAGATAGATAGAGATGTCTCTTGTATTTGTAACAGACCTATTACTATTGTCTAAAATTTCCTGCTACATGTCAGGTTTTCAGTTACCTATAATTGTTCTAAAAATTAGCTGATTTATGAAAGAATTTTGAATTCTTTTGGGAAATATTATTAAAGCAAGTAGGTCATGTTAAAACTGAAGTTAGGGCAAAAATTAATTTTACCTATGTTAAAATATTCTCAAAACTTTTTTTTTTGTTACCCCAGAAGCTGTAATACTCACATTCTTCTAATAACCTAACAGGGTTTTGAAATTTGGTAGTAAATTAAAAAGGGTTTCATTTACATGTTTCTGGGCATTCGTCATTAAAATAATGAGAAAATTTGACCAAATTATTGGAAGCTGCAACTAACACACACCAAACTTTCCGTCTGAATTACTTAAAGACTCAGCTCTCTCTGGGCAAGGTCCAGCAATAATGCTGAGCAGAAGTAGCCCCAGCAGACTGGATCAGGGCAGCCAAGCAGAACTAAAGCTGGAAGGTGCTCATCTTTCAGCTGTCAATCCCTACTTTGCTGTGCAGCATGAACGAGGGTATAGAAAGTTTTTTACTTTAAAGATGTTCAACTGGAGGAGCAGATTAAGGGAGAAAAGCAAGTCGTGAAAATCCATTATTGAAAAGGTTGGATATATGGAATACAAACTGGTATAATTGAACACACTGGTGAAGTACCTCCAAGGTCCATGCTCCAGAGATGAGGTAAACCATGGGAGGAAAAGAAGGAGCCAGGAAGGAAGTCAGGGTGGGAAATGATGTGGCGGTGGGTTAGGAGGAGAACTGAGATACAACAGAACATCCTGGAGTCAGAAAAGGGAACTGCTTTTGTAAGGTGGCGGGAAAACCCTTGTGCAAGGCAAAATATAGAAAGTATAAGGAGTGTTACAGCCTGTTCCCTTGCTTGCCTGCAATGCCTGCCTCATTTCTACCTCAAGGTAGAAATAGAGTCAGAATTAGAAAATATCACTGCAGCCTGCTGGTAGGTGGCCTTTATGAGCAATGGCTCATAAAGAAGATGACAGCATACTACTGCTGCGAGTTACTTAGTCGGCTGAAGTAGCAGAGGTGAGTGGCAGTATCACACCATGTAGTGGAATTTTTATTTTTTGGTTTCTGTGATGGATTTGCTATAAGTCAACAAAAAATGCTATTAAAAGAATATTATTAGGTTTAAAAACTCAAGTTGTGCAAAATAAAGGTTAGGAAGTAATAGTAAGAAGATTAACTGTGCAATTTCTCAGTATTTTTAGGTTATGTATGCTGTGATTCAGTCTTTGGTTATGCGTTTAAGATTATTTTTCCACCGGTGCTCTGCCTTAGTTGTTGGGTTTTGGTTTTTTTAAATGTATAAACTAATGCAGGGAATTGGAATTGCTTAGTGAATTGCTGTTTTGCTTGCTATGGAACTCATACAGTGAATGAAGCAAGTAACTTCAGGAAGGCAAATGATGTTCTCTAAAAGCACGATATGACCTTTGCAATTTAAATTTAGGGGCAGCAGGACAGGGCATAGTGATCTGACCAAAACTTTTTGTGGCATTAAATCAATCAGGAAAGATTTCTCAGATCCAAGACCAAATTCCTGATCAACCTAGTTGATTCTACGATTCTATGATCATTTGTAGAAGTACTAATCATTGTGACTGAAACTGCAGTTCAGGCTTTGAACCTGTCAAACGGTAATGTATGTCATCAAAATCAGCACATTGCATGGTAATGCACTGATTGGAAAACAAACGGTACTCTATGGAATACTGGTTGGGTATCTTATGAAATACCAGACTTACAGCTCTTCATTCCCAAGATGTCCTCCTATTTTAGGCTCTCCTTTTTGCAGACATTTAACTGGGAAGTTATTCTTTTCCTTTCCAGCCTTCTCTCAGATCAGTACTGATATCACGTACTGACAGTACAGAGCCGTGTCAGGAATATCCTGAGTCTTAGTGCTGACTTCTAAGAGGAGCTTCAAGGTTATGTTCCATTTTGGAAGAAAGAATCCCCAGAAATCAGGATTTCCAGAAGGATGGCTTCCATTTTTCTAGTCTGAATGTAATTTTTACTATGGTAATTATGCTGAAGAATAAGACACTATTTCTAAAATCAACTCCCCAGAATTAGTGGTAACTTGTGATTGTTCTATTTAGAAAATATAAATTCATCTTCTCAACTAACTGAAATGTTCAAAGTGAAAAAACATTTTGTTGCACCAGAGAAATGCCACCACAATAAGTTCCATAAAATAGCCTACAAATAATTTATTCATTCTGTTTTTAGAGAAAGATTAGAACAGTGTGCTCTAAATGAGATGTGAGACACATACTTGACAATGAAGAGAAAGTAACTGATTAAGTAGCTGTTTATCAGTTGACAGTGTATGGGGTTGTGTACTGATTGAAACAGCAGCCTTGCAAAACAACTTACGTTTCTTATAATACAGACCACAGAAGGTTTGATTAAAGCTTGGCATTTCCTACTTTATTAGTATTAGTTTTACAGCCAAATAATATTTCATTCTAATACAAGTTTCAGTCACAGATAAATCACTGAGTCAGGACTCAGGTTACAGTAGTTCTTTTCTAGTATCTGCAGTAGGTCTGCTGAGGGGCCCTGGGACATTAATTCTTTCTCTACCATCATTTTCCCTTGTATACAATAATAAGGCCTTTTCTTCACATCACTGGCGAAAAAAACCCAACCCAAACAAAACAAAAACAAAAGGCAGAATTTTAGCAAATGTTAAATGACATAGTTCTGGTCCAGGTATTTAAAAATGGTGTTTATTGCAATGAAATTTGATCTTGTTAATGAAAAACAGGGTTTGGTTTGGTCTGAAGGAGTCTTCTAGCTGCAGGGCTGGCTGGCTGGCTCTCTCCTCCTCAAACAGTTAGTGGCACATGGGCGGAGACCCGTGTGTTCATTTCTACATCTGGTATCATTTAAAAACAGCTTTTTATTATAGCACATATAGCTCCCCGAAACTACTTTATGTTAATCCAAATCTGTCCCCCCTTTCAGGTTCAATGGGAAGCTATTCCTTTACTCACCCACCTTTGTGTAGTGGTACCTCATGCAGCTAGGCAGTTAAGCTACTGATGTATCCCTCAGTTAATGCTCATGTTTGTGAGCAGCAGTAGCAACTGCAGCAGAGAAGGCTATTTCTTAGACTTTTGAAAATCCGTTGTTGGGTTTTACGTAAGTATTACTTTAATAAGTGTTATGTTCATTAATTAACAAAGTACAGAGGTAATGTACTTGATATATTAATATAAAATACTTTTTAATGGGAAATAAACTAACATCTTTATGAGAACTCTTACCTTATCACCCAATACAGATTTGCAGTATTGTGCATATGGCTTATATTTGTGTATAGCCCAGTGAACAGTGGAGTAAGCGCCATTATTTGGAACTGATTTACTAGATAACCCAGAATTAGTTTCAAGGAGGCATAGACAAACAATGTGATAATCAGGAGTAGGAATTGCCATGAGGAACTGGATTTACAGGATTATAGGGAGGTCTCAATGGGCTTAATGTTATACACCCCTATTGACTGAAAGTTTGCTTTTGTAAAGGAATCAGTTAAAAATAGACTTGAGATTTGAGTCATTGGAAACCAATGCCACCACTGAATATTGTAGTGTAAAACTAATGTATCTAAGAATTTTATAAAAATAATATCTGGCTTGCGAAGATTTAGAAGGACAGTACAGTCTTACTCCTCTCCTATATGAGAGCTTATTTTGTATATAACAAGAAATGTTTGCTTCTATATACTGTTACAGGTTTAACATGTGAAATACTAGAACTAAATTTAAGGAAATGGCATTTGTTTTATTTCTTTAAAAGCCTAGAAAAAATACGTATTTTTGAAAAGACTTTTCTCTCCAAGAAAGTACAGTACATGGCTAAATCCCATTCACCCGAAGATCAGTCCCAGTTGGCTTAGTTAAATTTCTGTATGTACACATGCTGTTTGCAGAAACTGCTGAACCAGCTTTGTGCTTTTGCTGCATTTCTTTGTCAGAAGGATCCAACCCTTTTTCTTGTTGTTTCTGCGTATGTTACACTTGTTATAACCTTACCTCATGCTGTATGCTTTGTACAAGAACCTGATTGTCTTGGCTTTTTCCATTCTTTGCTTCATTAATGCTCTCCCCTTCCAGATGTTCTGGGTATGTATACAAGCTTGCAAATTACTTTTCCTGCTGTTTTGTGTTCAGTGCTTTATTGTACCTCACAGAACCACTGTGTGTTTCTCACAGCTGGCTCACTGACAGAGAAAAGCTAATCCTGTACTGTGTTGCTAAGTATTTCTTTTGGAAAATCTTGCTGGTTTTCCGTATTTATTTTTAAGTAACTCTAAAAATAAAGTTGAGATTGACAAGGAAACACTAAAGATTAAGTTTTCCACTGTAAATTTCTAAGGTATGTGCACCTAATCTGCATATTCTAACACAGACATGTGAATAGTGATGTAAAATATGTCATTGTGTATCTGGTAAATCGATTGCAGTCAAATGGCTGGGAATCTGTTTATTTACTTTCTGTGTGCACATGCAGTAACGTGTTGGGCATTGCATGCACTCAATTTGCATGTGCAGTTGAGTGCCTACCTTTGGGAATTTGTCTCTAGAAAGTGTACTCGCCTCATTAAGTTTGTATCCCCGAGTTTTGATTCTGAAAGTGAAACATAAATGCTTGAAGAAATAGTAGGGGATTAGCAGTGCAAATTTCAGTTTTCTATTTTTATTTTCTTGATATCAATGTGAAAAGCAGTTGAATGCTTGAAACTGTGGTAACAATTTATTATATATGTAATATATAATGTGTGTATATATCTCTACACATTTTATATATATATATATACATATGAATGATAATGTTACTATGTATTTTCCATGTTTGGTAAATATGTTTGACAGCTGTTTTATGTGATAAGTTTTAAGTAAATGTTTCCCCAACTATAGATTAAAAATAAAAAGAGTGCTAAGCCTTATAAAGATCCTTCCCTACTTACAGAGGCTATGGAACAGGAATGCAAAACTGGGACTTACCCAGGAGTGTATTTTCTTTCCAAGTCTCAAGGATCTAACATAATTTTTAAAGAGAAGGTGGTGTTCAGTGTGTTATGGAAAATCCTGATTGTCCCTTTATGATTTTATCTTCAAAACAGCTTGGAAAAATATCCAGAACTCTCACTCGCAGTCATTAAATCTTCAAATATGGTAATCTGGTAAACCTGAACCAGCCGTGGAAAAGAATGCTGTAATGTAGCAGCCAAGAGCTTTTGGGTTATTGTGGGAGTGTGGCTACACTTCTTTTTGCACATGGGTGGCGAAAGAATAGCATGAAGATCCTGAAGCTGTTATAGTTTATCAGACTCGTACGTCTCCAAATGCTCTTATCCTGCTGGACCAGCTTTGATTTTGTTAACATCTAAGGTCAAAGTCTCTGTAATGAACCTCTGTAGCCCCAAACATAAGAAGGATGTGGAACGTTGGAGTGAGTCCGGAGATGGTCCACAAAGGTGATCAGAGGGCTGGAGCACCTCTCCTTATGAAGAAGGGCTGAGAGCTGGGCTAGTTCAGCCTGGAGAAGAGAGGGCTCTGAGGAGACTTAGAGCAGTCTTCAGTATCTAAAGGGGGTTTACAAGAAATACAGAGAGCTTTCTTCACAAAGGCATGTAGGGATAGGACAAGGAGTAATGGTTTTAAACTGAAAGAGGTCAATATAGATGAAATACATCACTGTGAGGGTGGTGAGAGAGCTTTCTTCACAAAGGCATGTAGGGATAGGACAAGGAGTAATGGTTTTAAACTGAAAGAGGTCAATATAGATGAAATACATCACTGTGAGGGTGGTGAGACACTGGCACAGGTTTCCCAGAGGAGTTGTGGCTGACCCAGGCCTGGATGTGAACTGAAAGAGGTCAATATAGATGAAATACATCACTGTGAGGGTGGTGAGAGAGCTTTCTTCACAAAGGCATGTAGGGATAGGACAAGGAGTAATGGTTTTAAACTGAAAGAGGTCAATATAGATGAAATACATCACTGTGAGGGTGGTGAGACACTGGCACAGGTTTCCCAGAGGAGTTGTGGCTGCCCCATGCCTGGAAGTGTTCAAAGCCAGGTTGGATGGGGCTTGGAGCAACCTGGTCTAGTGGAAGGTGTCCCTGCCCATGGCAGGGGGATTGGAACTGGATGATCTTTAACATCCCTTTCAACCCAAACTATTCTATGATTCTGTGATAATAACTAAGATACTGGATAGGTGAATAGGCAGTAGGTGGATAGGTGAATGAAATATTTTTAGCAAGTTAGCTGTTTGCCTAAGAATACAGTTTTGTTTCCCTTAAAACTACTCACATCTGCAGGTTGAATTGATGCGGTATTTTTTCTTTCTCCTAGGCTTATGGAATGGATAAGAAGTTGGTGTGTGTGTCCTCATTTTATCCATGACTAAGGGTTTTGGTTGTTTAACCATAATGCGAAGAAGTCTGTGTTCATTTCTGTTCTCTGCTAACAGAGGCATAAATTCATAATTTCCATCACCATGACAGGGCTATGATCGACAGGGCTATGATCACCAGGGCTGTGGTGGTTGTCAGTTGGCCCTGCTGAGTCTTATGCACTTTGCATAATAATTAAACTTTTCCTGAAGAAAGAACTGGAATCCATATGTTTTGCCTCCCACTCTCAGCATCAGGCCATAGAGTCAGTATCTCCCACTCAGTGGATATGCAAATGTTTTACGAGTGGCACACCATCAGCAGGAGGGGTTGAATAGCCAGTGATGGACTGGTTCCACATCCTATCTGTGAGAAGGGCTAAGCATTTTTATTTATGTTTTGTTCTGAATAAAGCAACAGACCCAGGGAACACTTACTTAGTGTCTGTGTATGGACCAGAGCTGTAAAAGCCTGTAGCACTGCACTGAGTAATGAAGCGTGGTGAAAAGAAAAGTTAGTGCTAGGCTGACATGATGATATCCATTCTGAACTCTGCAGAGATGCTTGCTTGGTCCCCTGGGCAAAATAAATGTTAGACTGCTTCTTTGCCCAGTCTTAACTTTCCCAATTACTAACAGAGCATAGGGGAGCTTAATGGTGGCAGCAGTGATATGTTGCTGCATAACTTCTTCTGGAACAGCTGCTGTTCTGTCTGGCACGGTCATGTCAGGGCAGCTCTCCCCTGCACAGTACTCATCCACTCATCTTTCTGCTGCAATCCACTGATTTCAAGCTTTTCCATTCACAGGCCATTAAAATTTTCTTCCATTTTAAACCTGGCATAAGAAGCAGCATTCTATGAATGCTATTGTTTTTCTAGCCCAGAGAAATAGGCGAAGAAGTAGACATCTTTATGTGCTATTTTGTATTTTTAAATGACACTATCTGGTTTATATTTTCACATAATTACAGTATTGCATTTCAGGAGATGTTAGTCCATTATAAATAGATCTTGGTTATGTTGAGGTTTCCAGACATCACATTATATCTGTCAATACCACTTGGATGTGTGTGTGCATTCAAGGCCATCTGAATTCTGTCTAAACTGGGCCTCTGCAGGCAGGAAGAGGGAAACCCTGTTTTCCTGCTGCCCCTTAACCCACAGGTCCCCTTCAGCAGAGCACAGGCGGGAGAGAGCACAAGGCAGAGCAGCAGACATGCTCTTCTCCTTTCTGCCTTATCCCTTACATTATAGGAGCCCCATCTGCTAGGCATGAGTAACACATGCAGCCACTTTCCCTAGAAAATATTGTCATCCTCCCACTCCAACTCTCCCCTTTTTATGTAACAAGCTAGTGGCTAAAGGATTTGGTTGAGACCAGGGAAATGTGAGTATATTCACAAAGCTACATTTATGTTAGAAATTTGATGAAACCACCTGTAATCCAGGTGTCTTCTAGCCCATTGCCTGAGGATTAAGAGCATTTATTCCCTCTTACTTGCTTATGTTCCCCTCTAAGATTTGTTTCTTCTTAGCTAGGTATGCTGGTGGGGAGGCACAGAGGCTTCTACTCCCCAGCATTGCCATGTGTGTGGAGCAGGATCCTTAATCCTGCCCAGAGAACACGGGCTGAACCTCCCTGGCTGGGAAGGGATGGAGCCAGCTGTTCCCTGCCCAGCATGACCTGTCTACCCAGAGGAACCCTGGTGCTTTAAGGGAACAAAAGGGAAGAAAGAGGCCAATCACTTACATACACATGGGGTTTCTTACTGGCTTGCTCTGACTGCTCACACACTGTGTAGCTTTCTAGATCACCCTCGGTAACATCTCAAGTCTCTCCACTTTGTGTACAGCAAGCACAGACATCTAATGTAGTCTGGCATAGCCTGCTGTGGCCAAGGGCCTGCATTCTGGATAGTATAACACCTAATGTAAAGTGATTTTGCCCACAATATAAACGTGTATACACACGTGCTCACAAATTAAAATTTAAAATTTGAATTCTGGCAGTCTAGCTCATGGTTTACTTGTTAATCAAGAGGTGTGTGGGCACAACTCAGTAGTCATTGCTTCCTTTTTGTTTTTCTTTTTTCGTATTCTTGGATTTCAGATATGACCTTTATCCATTTTTTAGCAATTTTTTTTGTGCAATACTTTATTCTTTTAAGGCACTGGGGATATATAACATTTTTTTTTCTTTTCCCTTCTTTTTGGAATTCCTGAGGCTGCCTTAAACTTCTCGTTTCTTTAATTTTCCTCATAGAATTTAGTGATTAAGTATCGCTAAGTAAGTGTGCTTGTAAAAAGAATTGGCATAAGAAAATTCATGGCTACTCATACCTGTTCCCCTTAATTTATAAAATTATTTGAAAGCCATTTGTGTAAAGTGTTGTTAAGCATTTTTATATGACATGCATTGAAATAGGTATGTTCTTTTCATGCTGTACATCTATAATATCAGGAGCTTTGTTTGGAGAAATAGAATGCTTTGTGGCTATTGCAGTCCAAGTAATAACTTAGAGTTCTGTTTCTGTGAACAAAACAGTGCCGCTCATACCACAGACAAGTACACAAGGTCGAATTGAATAGGATATTAAAGTCATACCATACTCAATCAGTGGCACAT